>NW_028321593.1:0-25734 GCF_062004578.1 Staurois parvus | reverse complement strand
CTCGAAACTGACTGTGAGGGTTCCCAACGCCCCTGGGGCCCGATTGTAGAACATGTGTACAGGATGAAGATGAACAGCCAAGGGGGTGGTGGGGGGGGGGGGCAGCCTTTTGTTTGATGTGTTCTTAGGGAGGACACCATCATATTTCATAAGCAGGTCTGCTAAAAGCTTTCTTCTCATCACTGCCAGAGGGGCCAGACCTGGCAAAGATGCAGATACAGAAGTATCATTTCCTGCCTAATATTTCAATCCTTAAGCAGCTGAAGCTTAATCTGCTGGTGTTTTGTCTTCCCTGGTTCCTCTTTCACCCTTGTCAGTGTGCTTCTCTATGCAATGCAGGCAGATCATGGCTGGTGGGATGGGCCAACAGGGTGCTGGTCATAGCTTCCTGAAAGCATCACAGCTCCCTGCCTCAGTACTACTCTGGCTCTTGGGAGGAGTTATGCAGATATCAAAGGCCTTGATGGTGTCGGTCTGGGGAGTGGGCAGGGATGTATTTGCATGCAGCCAGGGGCGGACTGACCATTTGGAAACTAGGATGCTGCCCGAGGGCCCGGGGTCAGTAGGGGGCCCCATGAAATGCCCCTGGTACCTTTTTCATAGGCTTTTTTGAGTTTGGGCAAGGACACAGGGGCCTCATGATCCCCTATTGCCCGGGGGCCTCATGAGTTGTCAGTCCGCCCCTGCATGCAGCTAATGCTCATATGTGATGCCCAGCCTCCATGATGGAAAGAATTGAAAGGGGGGGAGGGGCATCATATTAATGGCCATAGGATGGCAACTCTATATTAATGGCCATTGCGGGGGGGGGGGGGGCATCACAATGGCCATAGGAGGGCAACTTCATATTAATGGGCATTGGGGGGGCATCACATTAATGGCCATAGGAGGGCAACTTCATATTAATGGGCATTGTGGGGGGGGGGGTCATATTAATGGCCATAGGAGGGCAACTTCATATTAATGGGCATTGTGGGGGGGGGTCATATTAATGGCCATAGGAGGGCAACTTCATATTAATGGGCATTGGGGGGGGGGGGCATCACGTAAATGGCCATAGAAGGGCAACTTCATATTAATGGGCATGGGGGGGGGGCGTCATATTAATGGCCATAAGAGGGAAACTCCATATTAATGGTCATGGCAGGGCAACTGAATATTAATGGCCATGGAGAGGGGCAACTCCATATTCATGGCCAGGGGAGGGGGGGGGGGCATCATAATAATAGCCATAGGAGGGCAAATCCATATTAATGGCCATGGAGGGGATCAATATTAATGGCTATAAGAGGGAATCTCCATATTAATGGCCATAGGAGGGCAACTCCATAATAATGGCCACGGAGGGGGCAACTCCATAGTAAATGCCATAGCAGGACAACTGCATATTAATGGCCATGGAGAGGGGCAACTCCATATTCATGGCCAGGGGAGGGGGGGGGGGCATCATAATAATAGCCATAGGAGGGCAACTCCATATTAATGGCCATTGGTAGGGCGGCATAATGTTAATGGTCATAGGAGGGAAGCTCCATATTATTGGCTATGGGAGAGGGCATCACATTAATGGCCATAGGAGGGCAACTGCATATTAATGGGCATTGGGGGGGGGTATAATATTAATGGCCATAGGAGGGCTACTTCATATTAATGGCCATGAGGGGGGGATCAATATTAATGGCTATAAGAGGGAATCTCCATATTAATGGCCATAGGAGGGCAAATCCATAATAATGGCCACGGAGGGGGCAACTCCATAGTAAATGCCATAGCAGGACAACTGCATATTAATGGCCATGGGGAGGGGCATCATATTAATGGCCATGGGGGGGCAACTCCATATTCATGGCTATGGGGGGCATCATAATAATAGCCATAGGAGGGCAAATCCATATTAATGGCCATGGAGGGGGCAACTCCATAGTAAATGCCATGGCAGGGCAACTGTATATTAATGGCCATGGGGAGGGGCATCATATTAATGGCCATAGGAGAACTCCCTATTAATGGTCATTGGGAGGGGGGCATAATATTATTGGCCATGGGAGAGGGCATCATATTAATAGCCATAGGAGAGCAACTCCATATTAATGACTTTGGGGGCATAATATGAATGGCCATAGGGTGAAAACTCCATATTAATGGCCATGGTGGGGGGGGGGGCATAATATTAATGGCCATAAGGGAACAACTCCATATTAATGGCCATAGGAGGGCGACTCCATATTAATGACCATGGGGGGTATAATATTAAGGCCATAGAAGGGAGACTCCATATAAATGGCCATGGAGGGGGGCAATTCTATAGTAAATGCCATAGCAAGTAAACTGCATATTAATGGCCATGGGAAGGGGCATCATATTAATGGCCATAGGAGGGCAACTCCATATTGATGGCCATAGAAGGGCAACTCCATATTAATGGCCATAGCAGGGCAACTGCATATTAATGGCCATGGGGAGGGGCATAATATTTATGGCCATAGGAGGGCAACTTCTTATAAATGGCCATGGGGGCATCATATTGATGGCCATAGGAGGACAACTCCATATTAATGGCCATTGGAGGGCATCTCCATATTGATGGCCATAGGAGGACAATCCATATTAATGGCCATTGGAGTGCAACTCCATATTGATGGCCATAGGAGGACAATTTATATTGATGGCCATAGGAGGACAACTCCATATTGATGGCCATAGGAGGGCAACTCCATATTGATGGCCATAGGAGGGCAACTCCATATTAATGGCCATAGGAGGACAATTTATATTGATGGCCATAGGAGGACAACTCCATATTGATGGCCATAGGAGGGCAACTCCATATTGATGGCCTAGGAGGGCAACTCCATATTGATGGCCATAGGAGGGCAACTCCATATTAATGGCCATAGGAGGACAATCCATATTAATGGCCATTGGAGGGCATCTCCATATTGATGGCCATAGGAGGACAATTTATATTGATGGCCATAGGAGGACAACTCCATATTGATGGCCATAGGAGGGCAACTCCATATTGATGGCCATAGGAGGACAACTCCATATTAATGGCCATTGGAGCGCAACTCCATATTGATGGCCATAGGAGGACAATCCATATTAATGGCCATTGGAGCGCAACTCCATATTGATGGCCATAGGAGGACAATCCATATTAATGGCCATTGGAGCGCAACTCCATATTGATGGCCATAGGAGGACAATTTATATTGATGGCCATAGGAGGACAACTCCATATTGATGGCCATAGGAGGGCAACTCCATATTAATGGCCATAGGAGGGCAACTCCAAATTGATGATCATAGGAGGGAAACTCCATATTGATGGCCATAGGAGGACATCTCCATATTGATGGCCATAGGAGGACAACTCTATATTGATGGCCATTGGAGGACATCTCCATATTGATGGCCATAGGAGGACAACTCTATATTGATGGCCATAGTTTTGGAATTTGACTTCCAGCAAGTCCTGAAGGTAGAGTATGATGGCCAGGTGTCCACATACGTTGAAGTTATAGATGAGGTCTCCGATTGTCCCACAAAGCACATCCATGACGCCGGAAAAAGAGGACAACCCACCATCTACAGAAGCCAACGAATGAAGTTAATTCAGGGCAGCAAACACAAAGATAATATTTTGTCATGGAAACCGCCAAGCCGTCTGGTTTTGTCATTTCACAGATGCAAGTGAATCGTAAAATACGGTTGTAAGAACATTCCCGTATCTCTGGTTGTCCCGGCCAAGTCTTTGTCTCCTTTCATTCACGAGTGTAGCCGCCGTTCTCTGATGCTTTTGACAGCCTGGAACCCGTCGCCGCTGAGCACAAGATACGGGATTTAATTGCGAGAGATCCGGCGTAATAAATACAGAGCAGACTGACAACTCATGGGGCCCCCGGGAAATAGAGGATCATGGGGCCCCTGAGTTGCCCTCCTATGGCTATTATTATGATGCCCCCCCCCTCCCCTGGCCATGAATATGGAGTTGCCCCTCTCCATAGCCATTAATATTCAGTTGCCCTGCCATGACCATTAATATGGAGTTTCCCTCTTATGGCCATTAATATGACGCCCCCCCCCCCATGCCCATTAATATGAAGTTGCCCTCCTATGGCCATTTACGTGATGCCCCCCCAATGCCCATTAATATGAAGTTGCCCTCCTATGGCCATTAATATGACCCCCCCACAATGCCCATTAATATGAAGTTGCCCTCCTATGGCCATTAATGTGATCCCCCCCCCCCAATGCCCATTAATATGAAGTTGCCCTCCTATGGCCATTAATATGACCCCCCCCCCACAATGCCCATTAATATGAAGTTGCCCTCCTATGGCCATTAATATGACCCCCCCCACAATGCCCATTAATATGAAGTTGCCCTACTATGGCCATTAATGTGATGCCCCCCCAATGCCCATTAATATGAAGTTGCCCTCCTATGGCCATTGTGATGCCCCCCCCCCCCGCAATGGCCATTAATATAGAGTTGCCATCCTATGGCCATTAATATGATGCCCCTCCCCCCCTTTCAATTCTTTCCATCATGGAGGCTGGGCATCGCATATGAGCATTAGCCCCTGTGTCCTTGCCCAAACTCAAAAAAGCCTATGAAAAAGGTACCAGGGGCATCTCATGGGGCCCCCTACTGACCCCGGGCCCTCGGGCAGTGCCCGAGTTTCCATATGGTCAGTCCAACCCTGCGCAGGAGTGAAACCAGCAAATATTACCTATCAAACGACGCATGGAAGAATTCCGAGGGGGGCGTGTTTTGCGCGTGTTTTGCGCGTGTTTTGCGCGTGTTTTATTTGGAACCGCCAATAATTTCTCTGTTTCCGATCGGAGATCTAACATGGAAGTGGTCCAATATGGAATCAGAAAAGGACAAACAGATAATTCCGTGTATGAATCTGTAGCCACGCAATGACCGGCGCCCTCCGCCGTGAAATCGGCGAATTTCCTTACCAACAGCGTATTTAAGTCGTGTGTGTAGACCAAACTTTTGTGTTCGGTTTAGATTAACCAATCGATGACCGGGCTATAGGAGGGTGATGACTACAGAACGTTCGTCCAATTCCGGGAGGACGTCATGTGACATCTTTCCAGAAAGCCCCCCCCCCATGCTCTCTGTGATCACGTGACATGGTAAAGGTCCAATCACAGCACCCTTTTACCACGTGATCAGTCAAATGACTCCGCTGGTCACCATGTAAATGCAGTTGCCGGTTACCGGCTGCACTTTTCTCGCGCTGTCATGGTAATTGGCAACTGTATACACATCAGTGCCGCCCCAACAATGTCCATCAGTGCAGTCCCAATAGTGTCTGTTAGTGCTGCAAGTCAGTGTCCATCAGTGTCACCAGCCATTGTTCATCAGTGCTGCCAGTCAGTGTCCATCAGTGCCACCAGTCAGTGCCCATCAGTGCCACCAGCCATTGTTCATCAGTGCTGCCAGTCAGTGCCCATCAGTGTCACCAGTCAGTGTCCATCAGTGCCACCAGTCAGTGCCCATCAGTGCCACCAGCCATTGTTCATCAGTGCTGCCAGTCAGTGCCCATCAGTGTCACCAGTCAAAGTCCATCAGTGCCACCAGTCAGTGTCCATCAATGCAGTCCGAATAGTGTCCAAAAGTGCTGCCAGTCAGTGTCCATCAGTGCCGCCAGTCAGTGTCCATCAGTGCCACCAGCCATTATTCATCATTGCTGCCAGTCAGTTTCCATCAGTGCTGCCAGTCAATGTCCATCAGTGCTGCCAGTCAATGTCCATCAGTGCCGCCAGTCAGTGCCCATCAGTGTCACCAGTCAGTGTCCATCAGTGCCACCAGCCATTATTCATCAGTGCTGCCAGTCAGTTTCCATCAGTGCTGCCAGTCAATGTCCATCAGTGCCGCCAGTCAGTGCCCATCAGTGTCACCAGTCAGTGTCCATCAGTGCCGCCAGTCAGTGTCAACCAGTGCTGCAAGTCAGTGTCCATCAATGCAGTCCCAAGAGTGTCAATTAGTGCTGCCAGTCAGTGCCCATCAGTGTCACCAGTCTGTGTCCATCAGTGCCACCAGTCAGTGTCAATCAGTGCTGCAAGTCAGTGTCCATCAATGCAGTCCCATGAGTGTCCATCAGTGCCGCAAGTCAGTGCCCATCAGTGTCACCAGCCAGTGTCCATCATTGTCACCAGTCAGTGTCCATCAGTGCCGCCAGTCAGTGTCCTTCAGAGCCATCTATCAGTGCCCATCAGTGCCGCATATCAGTGCAGCCTAATCAGTGCTACCTCATTAGTAGCCATCAGTGCCCATCAGTGCTGCAGATCAGCGCACATCAGTGAAAGAGAAAAAAATACCTGTCTGCAAAATTTTGGGGCTTTTTCGTTTATTTAGCAAAAATTAAAAAAAACCAGAGGTGATTAAATGCCACCAAAGTAAAGTTTTATCTGTCTAAAAAAAATGATAAAAATGTCATCTGGGTACAGTGTTGCATGACCGCGAAGTAGACACTCAAAGTGCAACAGCACTGAAAGCTGAAACTTGGCCTGGGCAGGAAGAGGGGGGGAGGGGTGGGAAAGGGGTTAAGGAAGGGACTAAAACCCCGGCCGGGTTTATTGATTTTATATCCATGTCCAATGGGGGAAATTTACCTTCACTTCCTGTCCCATAACCAAACCAGGAAGTGAGGGGGAAACCCATCGTCAGTCAGTCGTGTCACCAGATCCCGTGTCCCCATTGGAAGATTTCCCCCTCCTATTACTTTTTTGGGGGGACAACCCAAATGCTTTCACTTTTGATGATAACGGTGAACAGAGAGGGGGAATCTCCCTGAGACCCCAATAAATCAATAAATAAATGATACACATGAAATAAAAGCCGATGGAAAAGATATAAAAGCTACAAAAACACAGGAAATGGACAAAAATCTAAAATCAAATAGTAAAAAAAAAAATGGGCACAGCTCAAAAATGCTTTAAAAACGCTCTACAAAACTCCCGAAAAAACCCTCAAAAACATGATACTTCATACTTGAAGAAGAATTCATTTATTATTATTGCTTTGCAGGGAGGAGAATCAAAGAGATCGTTCCCTCTGTACAGAGCTCTGTGTTGTTTGTCAACACAGGGCTCTGGGCTGTGATTGGAGAGAGGTGATCAGCAGGTCCCAGCCATGAATCATTGGCCGGGACCTGCTGGCTGTGCTCAGTCACAGGAGAGCCGATGAGTGGGAGCGCCGAGAATGCCGCGACGTTCAGGTACGTTACATTGCCTGCAAGAGCCACCTATCCACAGTATATGGTCAGTAAGTACATTGCCCCCAGTATTGGTCGGCCGGCCTTCCCACACACATGACCTTCAAGGGCCCCCCAGTCTTAGTCCGTAGGGTTCAATATTGAGTTGGCCCCGCCCTTTCCACGCACATGACCTTTAATGGCCCCCCCAGTCTTAGTCCGTAGGGTTCAATATTGAGTTGGCCCCGCCCTTTCCACGCACATGACCTTTAATGGCCCCCCAGTCTTAGTCCGTAGGGTTCAATATTGAGTTGGCCCCGCCCTTTCCACGCACATGACCTTTAATGGCCCCCCCAGTCTTAGTCCGTAGGGTTCAATATTGAGTTGGCCCCGCCCTTTCCACGCACATGACCTTTAATGGCCCCCCAGTCTTAGTCCGTAGGGTTCAATATTGAGTTGGCCCCGCCCTTTCCACGCACATGACCTTTAATGGCCCCCCAGTCTTAGTCCGTAGGGTTCAATATTGAGTTGGCCCCGCCCTTTCCACGCACATGACCTTTAATGGCCCCCCAGTCTTAGTCCGTAGGGTTCAATATTGAGTTGGCCCCGCCCTTTCCACACACATGACCTTTAATGGCCCCCCGGTCTTAGTCCGTAGGGTTCAATATTGAGTTGGCCCCGCCCTTCCCACACACATGACCTTTAATGGCCCCCCAGTCTTAGTCCGTAAGGTTCAATATTGAGTTGGCCCCGCCCTTCCCACACACATGACCTTTAATGGCCCCCCAGTCTTAGTCCGTAAGGTTCAATATTGAGTTGGCCCCGCCCTTCCCACACACATGACCTTTAATGGCCCCCCCAGTCTTAGTCCGTAGGGTTCAATATTGAGTTGGCCCCGCCCTTTCCACGCACATGACCTTTAATGGCCTCCCAGTCTTAGTCCGTAGGGTTCAATATTGAGTTGGCCCCGCCCTTCCCACTCACATGACCTTTAATGGCCCCCCGGTCTTAGTCCGTAGGGTTCAATATTGAGTTGGCCCCGCCCTTTCCACGCCCATGACCTTTAATGGCCCCCCAGTCTTAGTCCGTAGGGTTCAATATTGAGTTGACCCCGCCCTTTCCACACACATGACCTTTAATGGCCCCCCAGTCTTAGTCCGTAGGGTTCAATATTGAGTTGGCCCCGCCCTTTCCACACACATGACCTTTAATGGCCCCCCAGTCTTAGCCCGTAGGGTTCAATATTGAGTTGGCCCCGCCCTTTGCAGCTATAACAGCTTCAACTCTTCTGGGAAGGCCCCCCACAAGGTTTAGGAGGGTGTCTATGGGAAGGTTGGACCATTCTTCCAGAAGCACATTTGTCAGGTCAGGCACTGATGTTGGTGGGAGGGGCACTGATGTCGGGGGAGGGGCACTGACGTCGGGGGAGGGGCACTGATGTCGGGGGAGGGGGGGAGGGGCACTGATGTCGGGGGAGGGGCACTGATATCGGGGGAGGGGCACTGATGTCGGCGGAGGGGGCCTGGCTCGCAGTCTCCGCTCTAATTCATCCCAAAGGTGTTCTATGGGGTTGAGGTCAGGACTCTGTGCAGGACAGTCAAGTTCCTCCACCCCAAACTGGCTCCTCCATGTCTTTATGGACCTTACTTTGTGCGCTGGTACGCAGTCATGTTGAACCAGGAAGGGGCCATCCCCAAACTCTTCCCACAAAGTTGGGAGCATGAAAATGTCCAAAATGTCGTCCCTTCACTGGAACTAGGAGGCCAAGCCCAACCCCTGAGGAACAACTCCACACCATAATCCCCCCTCCACCAATCTTTACACTTGGCACAATGCAGTCAGGCAAGTATCGTTCTCCTGGCCACCACCAAACCCAGACATGTCCATCGGATTGCCAGACAGAGAAGTGTGATTGGTCACTCCAGAGAACACGCCTCCACTGCTCTAGAGTCCAGTGGCGGCGTGCTTTACACCACGGCATCCGATGCTTTGCATTGCACTTGGTGATGGAAGTCTTGGATGCAGCTGCTCGGCCATGGAAACCCATTCCATGGAGCTCTCTACACACTGTTGTTGGGCTCATCTGAAGGTCACACCAAGTTTGGAGGTCTTTAGCTATTGACTCTGCAGACAGTTGGTGACTTCTGCGCACTGTGCGCTTCAGCATGCGCTGACCCCGCCCTGTCATGTGACGTGGCCTACCACTTGGTGGCTGAGTGGCTGTTCCCAGTTGCTTCCACTTTGTTATAATCCCACTAACAGTTGAGCGTGGAATATTTAGTAGCCAGGAAATGTCACGGATGGACTTATTGCCCAGGTGGCCACCTATCACGGGACCACGCTTGGAGTCACTGAGCTCCTGAGAGCGACCCATTCTTTCACCAATGTTTGTAGAAGCCGTCTGCATGCCAAGGGGCTGGATTGTATACACCTGTGTCCATGGAGGGGATTGGAACACCTGAATCACATGATATGGAGGGGATTGGAACACCTGAATCACATGATATGGAGGGGATTGGAACACCTGAATTACATGATTGGGAGGGGATTGGAACACCTGAATCACATGATATGGAGGGGATTGGAACACCTGAATCCAATGACTGGGAGGGGATTGGAACACCGAAATCCAATGATTTGGAGGGGATTGAAACACCAGAATCACATGATATGGAGGGGATTGGAACACCTGAATCACATGATATGGAGGGGATTGGAGCACCTGAATCACATGATATGGAGGGGATTGGAACACCTGAATCACATGATATGGAGGGGATTGGAGCACCTGAATCACATGATTTGGAGGGGATTGGAACACCTGAATCACATGATATGGAGGGGATTGGAACCCTGAATCACATGATAGGGAGGGGATTAGAGCACCTGAATCACATGATATGGAGGGGATTGGAACACCTGAATCACATGATATGGAGGGGATTGGAACCCTGAATCACATGATAGGGAGGGGATTAGAGCACCTGAATCACATGATTGGGAGGGGATTAGAGCACCTGAATCACATGATATGGAGGGGATTGGAACACCGAAATCCAGTGATTTGGAGGGGATTGGAACACCAGAATCACATGATATGGAGGGGATTGGAACACCTGAATCACATGATATGGAGGGGATTGGAACCCTGAATCACATGATTGAGAGGGGATTAGAGCACCTGAATCACATGATTGGGAGGGCGGGGACAATACTTTTGGCTATATATATATATATATATTTTTTTTTTAATTAGCATTTTTGTCGCCCTGATGGGGGGGGGGATTGTTCCTCTACACACATCAGATTTTTGCCTTTCCTCCTCGATTTCCTCGATAATGATCTCGCTTCCCCTTCTTCCTCGTTTCTGTCTCCGCACAGCAGGACAATGTATCTGTTGGTGGATGATTCTTCCTGGGGGGGGTCGCGGCTCCTCTCTACGTCGTCTGCCAGCACGCCGGCCATTATTATGTATTCCGGATCACACGTCTCAGATGGGAGTCGGATCCGAAGGGTTTCCCCATTAATATTCGTCTTGTTTCCCCCGGAATGTCAGACGCAGTTCATGCGATTTGATCTCTTGTTTTCTTAGCCACACAAGAAGGGACCTCAATCACGTCCCGGCGGCAGAAGTCGATGGGAATCCGGAACGGCAAGAAATGAAAAGCAATTTCAGGAGCGCTGAACGCGCCGCCAGCAGAAAACGTCCGTCCCGGAGCCCTCCTCCGCCGCTTCGCTTTCTCAAGGACGTCGGAAGAGGAAAACGACTTACAAATGATATTGGAGACCTCCCTGGGCGGCGCGACTCCATCGATCGCTCTGCGCTCGCCCCAGAAATGGTCACCTTTCCGAAATACGGCTTTAACCCTCCCCCACCCAGGCCTGGGCTTCCTTTACCGGGGCTGATATGCTGGGGGGGGGGGGGGATGGAAAGGGCACTCTGATGGAGACTCTGATGGGGACTCTGATATAAGAGAAGACTCTGATGGGGACAGCTTTCTGTGGCTGTCACAGTGGTCACATGATCGAGAGCCGGTCCTGCTGGCTCCTGGTCAATATTGGAGACTTGTTTGCTTGCACATGGTTGGTTGTCCTCACCAGAGTCCCGTTTTATATCAGTGTCCCCATCAAAGTCCCCCCTTACATATGAGTGCCTATCAGAGCTCCCCTTTACATCAGTGTCCCCATCAGAGTCCCTCTTTACATCAGTGTCCCCATCAGAGTCCTTCTTTACATCAGTGTCTCCACAGTGTCTCTCTTTACAGCAATGTCCCCATCAGAGTCTCCCTTAAGTCAGGGTCCCCATCAGAGTCTTCTATTATAACAGTGTCCCCATCAGAGTCCCTCCTTACATCAGTGACCACATAAAAATCCCTGTTTACATCAGTGTCCCCATCAAAGTCCCCCCTTACATATGAGTGCCTATCAGAGCTCCCCTTTACATCAGTGTCCCCATCAGAGTCCCTCTTTACATCAGTGTCCCCATCAGAGTCCCTCTTTACAGCAAAGTCCCCATCAGAGTCCCTCTTTACATCAGTGTCCCCATCAGAGTCTTCTCTTATAAGTGTCCCCATCAGAGTCCCTTTTTACATCAGTGTCCCCATCAGAGTCCCCCCTTACTTCTGAATGCCTATCAGAGCCCCCCTTTACATCAGTGTCCCCATCAGAGTCCCTCTTTACATCAGTGTCCCCATCAGAGTCCCTCTTTACAGCAAAGTCCCTCTTTACATCAGTGTCCCCATCAGAGTCTTCTCTTATAAGTGTCCCCATCAGAGTCCCTCTTTACATCAGTGTCCCCATCAGAGTCCTTCTTTACATCAGTGTCCCCATCAGAGTCCCTCTTTACAGCAAAGTCCCTCTTTACATCAGTGTCCCCATCAGAGTCTTCTCTTATAAGTGTCCCCATCAGAGTCCCTCTTTACATCAGTGTCCCCATCAGAGTCCTTCTTTACAGCAAAGTCCCTCTTTACATCAGTGTCCCCATCAGAGTCCTTCTTTACAGCAAAGTCCCTCTTTACATCAGTGTCCCCATCAGAGTCCTTCTTTACATCAGTGTCTCCACAGTGTCTCTCTTTACAGCAATGTCCCCATCAGAGTCTCCCTTAAGTCAGGGTCCCCATCAGAGTCTTCTATTATAACAGTGTCCCCATCAGAGTCCCTCCTTACATCAGTGACCACATAAAAATCCCCCTTTACATCAGTGTCCCCATCAGAGTCTTCCTTAAATCAGGGTCCCCATCAGAGTCCCTCTTTACATCAGTGTCCCCATCAGAGTCTTCTATTATAACAGTGTCCCCATCAGAGTCTTCTCTTATAACAGAGTCCCCATCAGAGTCCCTCTTTACATCAGTGTCCTCATCAGAGTCCCTCCTTACATCGGTAGCCACATAAAAATCCCCCTTTACATCAGTGTCTCTCTTTACAGCAGTGTCCCCATCAAAGTCCCTCTTTACAGCAGTGGTCACCAAAAAATCCCACTTTACAGCAGTGTACCCATTAAAGTCTCCCTTAAATCAGAGTCCCCATCAGAACCCTCCCTTTACATCAAAGCCCCCCCCCTTACATCTGGGTGCCTATCAGAGTCCCTCTTTACATCAGTGTACCCATCAGAGTCTTCTCTTATAACAGTGTCCCCATCAGAGTCCCTCTTTACACCAGTGTACCCATCGGAGTCCCTCCTTACATCAGTGGCTACATATAAATCCCCCTTTATATCAGTGTCTCCATCAGAGACTCTCTTTACAGCAGTGTCCCCATCAGAGTCTCCCTTAAATCAGGGACCCCATCAGAACCCTCCCTTTTCTTCAGTGTCCCCATCAGAGTCCCCCCTTACACCAGTTCCAGATCCCTTTACATCAAGGTCTCCCACCCCAGACTGACATCCTCCAACCAAGGCATATTGATATTTCCATAAGTCCTCCCAAGAGGGAGTCGCTCGCACTGCTTGCATCAGGGCCGTGGGAGGGTGCTGCGGTGTTTTCAGGAAGTTATGTACAGCACCCCTGCCGACCCCTCCAGCCAGCCACGATCTGTCAGCATTGCATAGAGAATCACAGAGACCCAGTGATGACATCGTTGGGACCGAAATAAAATATGGAATAAAAATGGAAAACGTTCATTCAAAAATATCATTAGAATAACTCCGCCATGGCCGGTCCCGAGCCCGTGCGTCAATAAAAAGAAGAAGGCTGGGTGCTGGGACTGCAAACCAGCCCTGTAAAAACCAACTGGGGAAAATATCGACAGCAAGCTGATGAATGGAGGAGGGGGGAACCCAAATCTAATCAGACTGTATTGGGAATAACTTCAGCACCAAATTCTTCGTGTTCTTAGTTTCATGCGGAGCAGAGAAGGCTTTTATTCACCTTTGTGTCCCCTCCCTATCCGATATTCTGCTTTGTATGAATGGTAGCCGAAGGATGTGGCCAGGTTGCTCGGGTCTGGCTGGTAATCATTACCTACCAGAAAACGCGCCAAGCCTACCGCTCGGCTCGAACGTGCCTTCCCCGCCCCCGCCATACATTTTCATACCTATTTGCAATAAGGTCGTTCTATAAAATCGCCTCCAGATGCCCGAAATGATGACAAATGAACTATCTAGAGAGCAAGAATCTACATCTGGCCTCGAGCAACGCAAAAAAGGTTCAAAGCATATTTGTCTGCTATTAAAAAAAAAAAAAAAAAAAAGCCCCCTCGGTGATTATCATTTCATTCATCAAGTCGAGGGTAATGAGGGCCCGGTTAGTGTGACGCGCGGTCATACCGAGGGCCTAGCGAGAACGCGATCACTATCATAGGAATTACAACGGATGAATGGAGATGTAGGGAACGGTCATTCCTTCCTACAATAGATGAATGGAGATGTACGGGACGGTCATTCCTTCCTACAATAGATGAATGGAGAAGTACGGGACGGTCATTCCTTCTTACAATAGATGAATGGAGATGTACGGGACGGTCATTCCTTCCTACAATAGATGAATGGAGAAGTACGGGACGGTCATTCCTTCTTACAATAGATAATGGAGATGTAGGGAACGGTCATTCCTTCCTACAACGGATGAATGGAGATGTACGGGACGGTCATTCCTTCCTACAACGGATGAATGGAGATGTACAGGACGGTCATTCCTTCCTACAACGGATGAATGGAGATGTAGGGAACGGTCATTCCTTCCTACAATGGATGAATGGAGATGTAGGGAACGGTCATTCCTTCCTACAATGGATGAATGGAGATGTAGGGAATGGTCATTCCTTCCTATAATAGATGAATGGAGATGTACGGGACGGTCATTCCTTCCTATAATAGATGAATGGAGATGTACGGGACGGTCATTCCTTCCTATAATAGATGAATGGAGATGTACGGGATGGTCATTCCTTCCTACAGTAGATGAATGGAGATGTACGGGACGGTCATTCCTTCCTACAATAGATGAATGGAGATGTACGGGACGGTCATTCCTTCCTATAATAGATGAATGGAGAAGTACGGGACGGTCATTCCTTCCTACAATCGATGAATGGAGATGTAGGGAACGGTCATTCCTTCCTACACAGATGAATGGAGATGTACGGGATGGTCATTCCTTCCTACAATGGATGAATGGAGATGTATGGGACGGTCATTCCTTCCTACAATGGATGAATGAAGATGTACAGGACGGTAATTCCTTCCTATAATAGATGAATGGAGATGTACAGGACGGTCATTCCTTCCTACAATAGATGAATGGGGATGTACGGGACGGTCATTCCGTCCTATAATAGATGAATGGAGATGTACGGGACGGTCATTCCTTCCTATAATAGATGAATGGAGATGTATGGGATGGTAATTCCTTCCTACAATAGATGAATGGAGATGTACGGGACGGTCATTCCGTCCTATAATAGATGAATGGAGATGTACGGGACGGTCATTCCTTCCTACAATAGATGAATGGAGATGTATGGGATGGTCATTCCTTCCTACAATAGATGAATGGAGATGTACGGGACGGTCATTCCTTCCTACAATAGATGAATGGAGATGTACGGGACGGTCATTCCTTCCTACAACTGATGAATGGAGATGTACGTGACGGTCATTCCTTCCTACAATAGATGAATGGAGATGTACGGGACGGTCATTCCTCCTACAACAGATGAATGGAGATGTACGGGATGGTTATTCCTTCCTACAATAGATGAATGGAGATGTATGGGACGGTCATTCCTTCTTACAATAGATGAATGGAGATGTACCGGACGGTCATTCCTTCCTACAATAGATGAATGGAGATGTACAGGACGGTCATTCCTTCCTACAATAGATGAATGGAGAAGTACGGGACGGTCATTCCTTCCTACAATATATGAATGGAGAATTACGGGACGGTCATTCCTTCCTACAATAGATGAATGGAGATGTACAGGACGGTCATTCCTTCCTACAATCGATGAATGGAGATGTACGGGACGGTCATTCCTTCCTACAATCGATGAATGGAGAAGTACAGGACGGTCATTCCTTCCTACAATAGATGAATGGAGATGTATGGGATGGTCATTCCTTCCTACAACAGATGAATGGAGAAATACGGGACGGTCATTCCTTCCTACAACAGATGAATGGAGATGTACGGGACGGTCATTCCTTCCTACAATAGATGAATGGTGATGTACGGGACGGTCATTCCTTCCTATAATAGATGAATGGAGAAGTACGGGACGGTCATTCCTTCCTACAATAGATGAATGGTGATGTATGGGATGGTAATTCCTTCCTACAATGCATGAATGGAGATATAGGGAACGGTCATTCCTTCCTATAATAGATGAATAGTGAAGTACAGGGCGGTCATTCCTTCCTACAACAGATGAATGGAGATGTACAGGACGGTCATTCCCTCCTACAATCGATGAATGGAGAAGTACAGGACGGTCATTCCTTCCTACAATAGATGAATGGAGATGTACGGGACGGTCATTCCTTCCTACAATAGATGAATGGAGATGTACGGGACGGTCATTCCTTCCTACAATAGATGAATGGAGATGTATGGTACGGTCCTACCAAGACCTTCAGGACGGTCCTACCAAGACCTTCAGGACGGAAGAAGGAATTATTATTCAAAGAGGAAGTGGAAGACGGTCACGGAACAGAGGCAGCAAGTAAAAATATAATTTGAAACAAAAAATCGTTGTAATACAGAATCGTGACTTCGGGACAATCATGACTTCCTACAACAGATGAATGGAGATATACGGATGGTCATTCCTTCCTATAATGGATGAATGGAGATGTACGGGACGATCATTCCTTCCTACAATGGATGAATGGAGATGTATGGGACGATCATTCCTTCCTACAACGGATGAATGGAGATGTACGGGACGGTCATTCCTTCCTACAATTGATGAATGGAGAAGTACGGGACGGTCATTCCTTCCTACAGTAGATGAATGGTGAAGTACGGGACGGTCATTCCTTCCTACAGTAGATGAATGGAGATGTACGGGACGGTCATTCCCTCCTACAACAGATGAATGGAGAAGCACGGGACGGTCATGACTTCCTACAATAGATGAATGGAGATGTACGGGACGGTCATTCCTTCCTACAACAGATGAATGGAGATGTACGGGACGGTCATTCCTTCCTACAGTAGATGAATGGAGATGTACGGGACGGTCATTCCTTCCTACAATGGATGAATGGAGATGTATGGGACGATCATTCCTTCCTACAACGGATGAATGGAGATGTACGGGACGGTCATTCCTTCCTACAATTGATGAATGGAGAAGTACGGGACGGTCATTCCTTCCTACAACAGATGAATGGAGATGTACGGGACGGTCATTCCTTCCTACAATTGATGAATGGAGAAGTACGGGACGGTCATTCCTTCCTACAATAGATGAATGGTGAAGTACGGGACGGTCATTCCTTCCTACAACAGATGAATGGAGATGTACGGGACGGTCATTCCTTCCTACAATTGATGAATGGAGAAGTACGGGACGGTCATTCCTTCCTACAGTAGATGAATGGTGAAGTACGGGACAGTCATTCCTTCCTACAGTAGATGAATGGAGATGTACGGGACAGTCATTCCTTCCTACAGTAGATGAATGGAGATGTACGGGACGGTCATTCCCTCCTACAACAGATGAATGGAGAAGCACGGGACGGTCATGACTCCCTACAATAGATGAATGGAGATGTATGGGACGGTCATTCCTTCCTACAACAGATGAATGGTGATGTACGGGACGGTCCTACCAAGACCTTCAGGACGGTCCTACCAAGACCTACAGGACAGAAGAAGGAATTATTATTCAAAGAGGAAGTGGAAGACGGTCACGGAACAGAGGCAGCAAGTAAAAATATAATTTGAAACAAAAAATCGTTGTAATACAGAATAGATGAAACCCCCAGAGCAGTTCAACCAAAGTCCAGAGAAAGCCGGTGATTTAGGTGCGTGTCCACCATGTGCTTTTAATTTCCACCGACTTCCTCTACTTTTATTATCCAGTTGTTCGTAGCGATCATCATCGTCTTTGGAGGGTCCGGTGGACTCCAGTTTAGGTCAGGATGCTACATACGCTGAGCCTCCTGTAGAACGTTACAGACTCGTTTGATGATGTCATTTTATTAATCCATCTGGACGTTGGAGGTTTACATAATAAATGGCCGACCCCCATCGATAGGTCACATAGTTATGTGTGTAGCACAGCTGGAGCGCAGGCCTGACACGGGAGGGAAAATGAAACATACGATTTCAGGATGCGAAACATATTGGAAGAGTGGAACCGGGAACACACGTTGTGATTTTTCGATGTAACTGAGCCGGTACGTGGAATAGCACGGGGTGAAGAAGAAGAGGATCCTGAAGAAGAGTGCAGGCAGGTGAAGTTTGGCCTCCCTGCAAGGGTGGTGCTGTGCAGAGAGAGCAAAGGTCAACGGGGAGCCCATGTTCCTCTGAGACCTTCCTAGGTGTCATTAGGGGAGCCGCTGTCCAGTTGGCCTGGCTGACCCCCTCAGCTTCTTCTTCTTCACACTGTGTGATTAGATGTTCTGGAATCCTCTTCTTCAGGATCCTCTTCTTCTGCACACTGTGCCATTAGATGTTCTGGAATCCTCTTCTTCAGGATCCTCTTCTTCACACTGTGCCACTAGATGTTCTGGAATCCTCTTCTTCGGGATCCTCTTCTTCTTCACACTGTGCCATTAGATGTTCTGGGATCCTCTTCTTCGGGATCCTCTTCTTCTTCACATTTTGCCATTAGATGTTCTGGAATCCTCCTTTTCGGGATCCTCTTCTTCTTCACACTGTGCCATTAGATGTTCTGGAATCCTCTTCGTCAGGATCCTCTTCTTCTTCACACTGTGCCATTAGATGTTCTGGAATCCTCTCCTTTGGGATCCTCTTCTTCTTCACACTGTGCCGTTAGATGTTCTGGAATCCTCTTCTTCAAGATCCTCTTCTTCTTCACACTGTGCCATTAGATGTTCTGGGATCCTCTTCTTCAGGATCCTCTTCTTTTTCACACTGTGCCGTTAGATGTTCTGGGATCCTGTTCTTCAGGATCCTCTTCTTCTTCACACTGTGCCACTAGATGTTCTGGAATCCTCTTCTTCAAGATCCTCTTCTTCTTCACACTGTGCCACTAGATGTTCTGGAATCCTCTTCTTCAAGATCCTCTTCTTCTTCACACTGTGCCACTAGATGTTCTGGAATCCTCTTCTTCAAGATCCTCTTCTTCTTCACACTGTGCCATTAGATGTCCTGGGATCCTCTTCTTTGGCATCTTCTTCTTCGCACTGTGATTTTAGATTTACCAGGGTTCCTCTTTGGGATTCTTTTTTCCAAGAACCTCTTCTTTAGGGTCTTCTTCTTCAGGGCCCTCTTGTAAGCGGGGATCAGTGCTCAGTGCCCACCGGGGAAGAGGACTCACACAGAGACCAGCTATTGGTGCAACATATATTAACAAACTTGTTTTTAAAAGGTAGGTTGAATGCACAACCACACCGGCTATAGCACTTACAATGCACCCCACATCAGAAGTCCACACACTAAGTTCATACCGGACAGCATCCAACAGAGGTGGTGGCTGGAAGGGAAACCACTACAGGCACCTGGGATCAGGAAAGGCTACTATCCAAGGCCGTGTCAGTCCCTAATCTGTCCCCCCTCCACAGTTACCTGTCCCTATGCTGAACAATCTGTCCTTAACCAGCGGGGATTCTGTCCCTGACCCCGAAGTGGGGCAGTGCTAATAAATAGACTTCTAATATCACAGTTTGAAAAAGAAGAGGATCCTGAAGAAGAGGATACCAAAGGAGAGGATCCTGGTATGTTGAATAGCACAGTGTGAAGAAGAAGAGGATCCCGAAGAAGAGGATTCCAGAACATCTAATGGCACAGTGTGAAGAAGAAGAAGAAGAGGATCCCGAAGAAGAGGATCCCAGAACATCTAATGGCACAGTGTGAAGAAGAAGAAGAAGAAGAGGATCCCAAAGAAGAGGATCCCAGAACATCTAATGGCACAGTGTGAAGAAGAAGAAGAAGAAGAGGATCCTGAAGAAGAGGATCCCAGAACATCTAATGGCACAGTGTGAAGAAGAGGATCCCGAAGAAGAGGATTCCAGAACATCTAATGGCACAGTGTGAAGAAGAAGAAGAAGAGGATCCCGAAGAAGAGGATTCCAGAACATCTAATGGCACAGTGTGAAGAAGAGGATCCCGAAGAAGAGGATTCCAGAACATCTAATGGCACAGTGTGAAGAAGAGGAAGAAGAAGAGGATCCCGAAGAAGAGGATCCCAGAACATCTAATGGCACAGTGTGAAGAAGAAGAAGAAGAGGATCCCGAAGAAGAGGATTCCAGAACATCTAATGGCACAGTGTGAAGAAGAGGAAGAAGAAGAGGATCCCGAAGAAGAGGATCCCAGAACATCTAATGGCACAGTGTGAAGAAGAAGAAGAGGATCCCGAAGAAGAGGATCCCAGAACATCTAATGGCACAGTGTGAAGAAGAGGATCCTGAAGAGTAGGATTTGGAATTATCCAACCTAGTCCAGCACAATTTTATTTGATTAAATGATTTTAAAAACAATTGTATTGGACCAGGTTGAAGAATTCGGGATCCTAGAGATGCAAGTTTTTACCGACCTGTGCATCTTGGTAGAGCGTGAGCCATTGGCTATATCCCCTGGAAGAAGACATAAATCTTAAAAAAAGAATTCCAAACATGGCAACTTTTACATAGTTAGATTGGTCCAGCTTGGACCACAGCATAACTGTGGGATCCATCTAGAACAGGGGTCTCCAAACTATGGGCCTCCAGCTGTTGAAGTACTACAAGCCCCATCATGCCTCTGCCTCTGGGAGTCTTGTCTGTGGCTTTCAGAGCCTTGCCAGGCCTCACGGGACTTGCAGTTCCTCAACACGTGGAGGGCCAACGTTTGAAGGCTCTAGAAGCTGGAAATAGGAGACACCATTGCTACACGTCTACTCCGATGATCTCCACTAGCTTCGTGGTCCCATGCCGAGCAGATAGCCCGACACTGAACCTGGTCTCCAGGATTGCAGGTGAAGTCGATGAGTTATATTTTCCCTTCTGAACTTCTCATACCTAATAGCCCGAAGAGCTGCAATAGTCATCTGTGGCCAAGACTTCACAGTTCAGTGACGGAATCTCTCCATAGATGGCTCGGGGCTGTGAAAGTCTTACGCCGGAAAAATGTTGTTGCAAAATAATTCACCGAACATGTCAATCCTTCTGGAGATGAGAGAGAAAGTCATACCTTCCACCTGCCCTGACTTTGTCAGGACACTTCCAATTCTCAGACAGGGACGCGGGTTAGTTAACCACTTGCACCCCGGGGTGCACATGTGTTTTTTTTTTACAAGAAAATTATTTAGAATCCCCAGACCTGGTCACTTTGTGAGAGCAGAGGAATATAAATGGAGGTAGTTGCAATTTTTAGGCCACACAATATTTGCACAGCCATTTACAAAATATACGTTTTCGGACTGCAGACATAGTACAGGAGATGACCAGAGACTGCGGACACAGTACAGGGGATGACTAGAGACTGCGGACACAGTACAGGAGATGACCAGAGACTGCAGACACAATACAGGGGATGACTAGAGACTGCGGACACAGTACAGGAGATGACCAGAGACTGCGGACACAGTACAGGGGATGACCAGAGACTGCGGACACAGTACAGGGGATGACTAGAGACTGCGGACACAGTACAGGAGATGACCAGAAACTGCGGACACAGTACAGGAGATGACCAAAGACTGCGGACAGTACAGGAGATGACCAGAGACTGCGGACACAGTACAGGGGATGACCAGAGACTGCGGACAGTACAGGAGATGACCAGAGACTGCGGACACAGTACAGGGATGACCAGAGACTGCGGACAGTACAGGAGATGACCAGAGATTGCGGACACAGTACAGGAGATGACCAGAGATTGCGGCCATAGTACAGGGGATGACCAGAGACTGCAGACACAGTACAGGAGATAACCAGAGACTGCGGACACAGTACAGGAGATGACCAGAGACTGCGGACATAGTACAGGAGAGGACCAGAGACTGCAGACACAGTACAGGAGAGGACCAGAGACTGCGGACACAGTACAGGAGATGACCAGAGACTGCGGACACAGTACAGGAGATGACCAGAGACTGCGGACACAGTACAGGAGATGACCAGAGACTGCGGACACGGTACAGGAGATGACCAGAGACTGCGGACATGGTACAGGAGATGACCAGAGACTGCGGACACAGTACAGGAGATGAGCAGAGACTGCGGACATAGTACAGGAGATGACCAGAGACTGCGGACACAGTACAGGAGATGACCAGAGACTGCGGACACGGTACAGGAGATGACCAGAGACTGCGGACATAGTACAGGAGATGACCAGAGACTGCAGACAGTACAGGAGATGACCAGAGACTGCGGACTGTACAGGAGAGGACCAGAGACTGCGGACACAGTACAGGAGATGACCAGAGACTGCGGACACAGTACAGGAGATGACCAGAGACTGCGGACACAGTACAGGAGATGACCAGAGACTGCGGATATAGTACAGGAGATGACCAGAGACTGCAGACAGTACAGGAGAGGACCAGAGACTGCGGACACAGTACAGGAGATGACCAGAGACTGCGGACACAGTACAGGAGATGACCAGAGACTGCGGACACAGTACAGGAGATGACCAGAGACTGCGGACACAGTACAGGAGATGACCAGAGACTGTGGACACAGTACAGGAGATGACCAGAGACTGCGGACACAGTACAGGAGATGACCAGAGACTGTGGACACAGTACAGGAGATGACCAGAGACTGCGGACATAGTACAGGAGATGACCAGAGACTGCGGACACGGTACAGGAGATGACCAGAGACTGCGGACACGGTACAGGAGATGGCCAGAGACTGCGGACATAGTACAGGAGATGACCAGAGACTGCGGACATAGTACAGGAGAGGACCAGAGACTGCGGACACAGTACAGGAGATGACCAGAGACTGCGGACACGGTACAGGAGATGACCAGAGACTGCGGACACGGTACAGGAGATGACCAGAGACTGCAGACATAGTACAGGAGATGACCAGAGACTGCGGACAGTACAGGAGATGACCAGAGACTGCGGACACAGTACAGGAGATGACCAGAGACTGCGGACATAGTACAGGAGATGACCGGAGACTGCGGACATAGTACAGGAGATGACCGGAGACTGCGGACACAGTACAGGAGATGACCAGAGACTGCGGACATAGTACAGGGGATGACCAGAGACTGCGGACACAGTACAGGAGATGACCGGAGACTGCGGACATACTACAGGAGATGACCAGAGACTGCGGACACAGTACAGGAGATGACCGGAGACTGCGGACATACTACAGGAGATGACCAGAGACTGCGGACATACTACAGGAGATGACCAGAGACTGCAGACAGTACAGGAGATAACCAGAGACTGCGGACATAGTACAGGAGATGACCAGAGACTGCAGACAGTACAGGAGATAACCAGAGACTGCAGACAGTACAGGAGATAACCAGAGACTGCGGACATAGTACAGGGGATGACCAGAGACTGCGGACCTTTGAGGAATGGTGGAGTGGGTACCCGGATTTGACAGGTACCCGCTCCCACTTCCTCGGAGTTGTCCTCCCTGTCCCTCCCCGTAGTCTTGTGGGACAGGTAACAGGTCCCACAAGACTATGAGGCCATTCACAAAGCGTAGAGCTCCTCGCACATGTGCAGTGGGTACCCAGCTGTGAAGCTGCAAGTTGTCACATCCGGGTGCCCACAATGAAGATTCCGGCACCGGGAAGAGAAGACGGCCGATGGAAGCAGGACATCGCTGGACTGAGGAGCTGGTAGGACGGAGGAGCAGGTAGGATGGAGGAGCAGTTGGACGGAGGAGCAGGTAGGATGGAGGAGCAGTTGGACGGAGGAGCAGGTAGGATGGAGGAGCAGTTGGACGGAGGAGCAGGTAGGATGGAGGAGCAGTTGGACGGAGGAGCAGTTGGACGGAGGAGCAGGTAGGATGGAGGAGCAGTTGGACAGAGGAGCAGGTTCTTCTTCACAGTAGAGCCGAGCGGCCAGGCCAGTATTCTAACACGGCTCCATATTTTGAATGGAAACTTCCACCAATATTTCCATGACTGGTTTCCCACCGTCCAATCAAAACCTTCCAAAAAAGATTTCTTTGGTGAATTTTTTGAATGGAAAATTCCACCAATATTTCCATGACTGGTCTCTCACCATCCAATCAAACTCTTACAAAGAGATTCCTTTGAGGAATTTTTTGAATGGAAACTTCTGATAAAATTTCCGACCATCCATTTAAACCCTTTCAAAAAGATTTCTTCGAATAATTTCAACTTCCACCAATATTTCCATGATTGGTTTCCCACCGTCCAAACCCTTCCAAAAAGATTTCGTTCTTGAATGGAAATTTCCACTTGGCTTCCCACCATCCAATCAAATCCTTAAAAAAGATTCTTTTGATGAATTTTTTGAATGGAAACTTCAAGCAACACTTCCATGACTGGTTTCCCACCATCCAACCAAACTCTCACAAAAAGATTCTTTTGAGGAATTTTTTGAATGGAAATTTCCACTTGGCTTCCCACCATCCAATCAAACCCTTCCAAAAAGATTCCTTTGAAGAATTTTTTGAATGGGAACTTCCACCAATATTTCCAACCATCCATTCAAACCCTTTTTAAAAGACTTCTTCGAATAATGGAAATTTTAACCAATATTTCCATGCCTGGTTTCCCACCGTCCAATCAAACCCTTCCAAAAAGATTCCTTTGAGGAATTTTTTGAATGGAAACTTCCACCAATATTTCCATCCCTGGTTTCCCACCGTCCAATCAAACCCTTCCAAAAAGATTCCTTTGAAAAATTTTTTGAATGGGAACTTCCACCAATATTTCCAAACCATCCATTCAAACCCTTTTTAAAAAACTTCTTCGAATAATGGAAACTTCCACCAATATTTCCATAACTGGTTTCCCACTGTCTAAACCCTTCCAAAAAGATTTCTTTGAGGAATTTTTTGAATAGAAATTTCCACTTGGCTTCCCACCATCCAATCAAACCCCTAAAAATGATTTCTTTGAGGAATTCTTTGAATGGAAACATCCACCAATATTTCCATGACTGGTTTCCCACTGTCCAATCAAATCCTTAAAAAAGATACTTTTGATGATTTTTTTGGATGGAAACTTCCACCAATATTTCCACGACTGGTTTCCCACCATCCAATCAAACCCTTCCAAAAATATTTATTCATGAATTTTTTGAATGGAAAGCAGGTAGGGCGGAGGAGCGGGTTCTTCTTCACAGTAGAGCAGAGCGGCCAGCCCGGTATTCTAACACGGTGGCGGCAACACCGGGCCGGTCGCTCCATATTTTGAATGGAAACCTCCACCAATATTTCCATGCCTGGCTTCCCACCGTCCAATCAAACCCTTCCAAAAAGATTCCTATGATGAATCTTTTGAATGGAAACTTCCACCAATATTTCCATGGTTGGTCTCCATTCAAACCCTTTTAAAAAGATTTCTTCGAATAATGTCAGCTTCCACCAATATTTCCATGACTGGTTTCCCACCATCCAACCAAACTCTTACAAAAAAATTCTTTTGAGGAATTTTTTGAATGGAAATTTTTCACTTGGCTTCCCACTGTCCAATCAAATCCTTCCAAAAAGATTCTTTTGATGAATTTTTTGAATGGAAATTTCCACCAATATTTCCATGACTGGCTTCCCACCATCCAATCAAACCCTTAAAAATGATTTCTTTGAGGAATTCTTTGAATGGAAACATCCACCAATATTTCCATGCCTGGCTTCCCACCGTCCAATCAAATCCTTCCAAAAAGATTCTTTTGATGATTTTTTTGAATGGAAACTTCCACCAATATTTCCACGACTGGTTTCCCACC
>NW_028321592.1:0-49812 GCF_062004578.1 Staurois parvus | reverse complement strand
AGAGATCCATATAGTAACAGGAAAAGACCCTATAGAAGAATTATCCTACATGTGTACCTTCCAAAAGAACAAGTTTATGTTCTCTCACCATGCCCACGTATTGACAGTACAGGACCCTATCAGCAACCTTTCACATGATACCAAGACTAGCAGTTTATGTTCTTCTATACCCCATAATATAAAAGTACAGGACCCTATATCAGCCTCCCTCATCCCATCCATACACAGTACAGGACCCTATATATCAGCCCCCCTCACCCCATCCATACACAGTACAGGACCCTATATATCAGCCCCCCTCACCCCATCCATACACAGTACAGGACCCTATATCAGCCTCCCTCATCCCATCCATACACAGTACAGGACCCTATATATCAGCCCCCCTCACCCCATCCATACACAGTACAGGACCCTATATCAGCCTCCCTCATCCCATCCATACACAGCACAGGACCCTATATATCAGCCCCCCTCATCCCATCCATACACAGCACAGGACCCTATAACAGCCCCCCTCATCCCATCCATACACAGCACAGGACCCTATATATCAGCCCCCCTCATCCCATCCATACACAGCACAGGACCCTATATCAGCCCCCTCATCCCATCCATACACAGCACAGGACCCTATATATCAGCCCCCCTCATCCCATCCATACACAGCACAGGACCCTATATCAGTCCCCCTCATCCCATCCATACACAGCACAGGACCCTATAACAGCCCCCCTCATCCCATCCATACACAGGACCCTATATTAGCCCCCCTCATCCCATCCATACACAGAACAGGACCCTATATATCAGCCCCCCTCATCCCATCCATACACAGCACAGGACCCTATAACAGCCCCCCTCATCCCATCCATACACAGCACAGGACCCTATAACAGCCCCCCTCATCCCATCCATACACAGCACCCTATATTAGCCCCCCTCATCCCATCCATACACAGCACAGGACCCTATATTAACCCCCTCATCCCATCCATACACAGCACAGGACCCTATATTAGCCCCCCTCATCCCATCCATACACAGCACAGGACCCTATATTAGCCCCCCTCATCCCATCCATACACAGCACCCTACATCAGCCCCCCTCATCCCATCCATACACAGCACCCTACATCAGCCCCCCTCATCCCATCCATACACAGCACAGGACCATATATATCAGCCCCCCTCATCCCATCCATACACAGCACAGGACCCTATATCAGCCCCCCTCATCCCATCCATACACAGCACAGGACCCTATATCAGCCCCCCCTCATCCCATCCATACACAGCACAGGACCCTATATCAGCCCCCCCTCATCCCATCCATACACAGCACAGGACCCTATATCAGCCCCCCTCATCCCATCCATACACAGCACAGGACCCTATATTAGCCCCCCTCATCCCATCCATACACAGCACCCTACATCAGCCCCCCTCATCCCATCCATACACAGCACCCTACATCAGCCCCCCTCATCCCATCCATACACAGCACAGGACCATATATATCAGCCCCCCTCATCCCATCCATACACAGCACAGGACCCTATATCAGCCCCCCTCATCCCATCCATACACAGCACAGGACCCTATATCAGCCCCCCTCATCCCATACACACACAGCCCAGGCTGCCCCAGCTCCTCTATGAGCTGTCCGAGGTGCTGAAGCTCCGCTAATAGAGCCTTGCGCTCAGTCTTATAGTCTATAGGATAGACAGGGGACAGAGTCTGTCTGGGGATGGCAGCTGACCAATACCCTGCATCCACTGCTATACATTCCATTTTAGAAGACTCCGCAGCAGAACATGCCCTGTCTACCCTATTGAGGCCAGCCAAATCCTGGCCAGCTTGCCAAGAGTCACCTCTTCATTGGTCCTTCTATCAGTCTGGAAACCTATTTAAAGGTGTGCTATCCAAACGTGACAGGATACACATTACCCCCCTTCATTTGTGGAACTACACATTCCAGCAAGTCCTGCCTGCCAAGTCTGTACCTTGCCCACACATCCCTCTCCAGCTATGGTGGCACTACAAGCCCCAGCAAGGGATGTCTCACATCCAAACTTCTGCCTGAAAGTCAAGAGTGACCTCAAACCCTACCATGCCAAACTTCAATGTGCAGCTGCAGTGAACTACAAGTCTCAGCACTTCTTGCCAGCCACCTCTTGAATTAATCAACCAGCCTACAGCAGAATCTCCCCCCCCCCCCCCCATGGGTGGTGGCATTACAAATCCACAGCTGCGACTCATAGATTGAGATGGGCAATAGGAATTTTGAAATGAATTTCAGATATTAAAAAAAAAAAGAAGGAAGCTTACCTGAAGGGAAGGAAAGGCAGATCAGGAGCAGAAGCTGCAGGGTCTCTTTAAATGGAGCCCAGGAGCCCATGATGCCAGTGAGATGGGGGGGATTTGCCCTGTGGGAAGGAGTGCTGGCACA
Source organism: Staurois parvus (assembly GCF_062004578.1). Lineage (NCBI taxonomy): Eukaryota > Metazoa > Chordata > Amphibia > Anura > Ranidae > Staurois > Staurois parvus. The sequence continues at coordinate 47,360 of NW_028321592.1, read as the reverse complement.
GGCTGGTGAGCTCAGGGACCTTCTCATTGAAGAAGCTCTTCTCCAGGTGCCATCACCTGCAATGCTCAGCCCAGGCTGACCCATGCCTCCATATTCTGCTGTCACCTAGCAATCTCCTGCAGGGCTGTCATTGCTTGCTGTCAAGGCAGATGTGTCCCCTGTTCAGCCAGCAGTGGCTGTGCTGACTCTGATCTCCTCTCCCTGGATGTGAGCTGTGTCTGCTCTAAGCAAGGAAGGGGCTGTGTGCATAGAAGACCTGCCCACCCTGGGCATCCAGCTAGAAGAGGTGTAGGGGAACTCTTCATGGCAAGTGCCAGGGGATGCAGATGCCAAAAAAGAGTGCCCAGACTCTCCTCAATGCACCAAATGACATCCTCATAGTATGTATAATTAAAGTGCACGAAGTCTGATGCCATTAGCACCCTGCTGAATGGACACAGTAATTGCATTAGTCCTCCTATAAAAGATTGCTGCCCCCCCCCCCCACCCAGCACTGTGGATAACACTGTCTTCTTTATCATGCAGGACACACATTCTGCCAGCTTGGTAACAGACATGACAGCCAGTGCTGGAGAAAGTGTTACACATACAGGCTGCAAAGCAGTGTATTAGTCAGGACTGAATGGACACAGCCAGGGGCAGACTGACAACTCATGGGGCCCCCGGGCAATAGGGGATCATGGGGCCCCTGTGTCCTTACCAAAACTCAAAAAAGCCTATGAAAAAGGTACCAGGGGCATGTCATGGGGCCCCCTTCTGACCCCGCCCTTGGGCAGTGCCCGAGTTTCCAAATGGTCAGTTCACCCCTGGACACAGCACAAGGACTTGCCAAGAGGTTCTTTGGGGTCTTATTGGAGAGGAGACCTTGTTTTTGTTTTTGTTTTTAGGAATTAATAATATTGACATTTTATTTATCATGAGTTGCTGTATATATAATGGAGTTCTAACCAGTGCCTGAACATTCATTAATTATTTATTTCAGGTACTTATATAGTGCCATCAATTTACGCAGCACTTTACATATATATTGTACATTCACATCAGTCCCTAACCCTCAAGGGGCGTACAATCTAAGGTCCCTAACCCTCAAGGGGCGTACAATCTAAGGTCCCTAATCCATCGAGGGGCGTACAATCTACGGTCCCTAACCCTCGAGGGGCGTGCAATCTAAGGTCCCTAACCCTCAAGGGGCGTACAATCTAAGGTCCCTAACCCTCGAGGGGAGTACAATCTAAAGTCTCTAACTCTCAAGGGGCGTACAATCTAAGGTCCCTAACCCTCAAGGGGCGTACAACCTAAGGTCCCTAACCCTCGAGGGGCGTACAATCTAAGGTCCCTGACCCTCAAGGGGCGTACAATCTAAGGTCCCTGACCCTCAAGGGGCGTACAATCTAAGGTCCCTGACCCTCAAGGGGCGTACAATCTAAGGTCCCTGACCCTCAAGGGGCATACAATCTAAGGTCCCTGACCCTCAAGGGGCGTACAATCTAAGGTCCCTGGCCCTCAAGGGGCGTACAATCTAAGGTCCCTGACCCTCAAGGGGCGTACAATCGAAGGTCCCTAACTCACATTCATACATACACATACTAGAGCCAATTTAGACAGGAGTCAATTCACCTACCAGCATGTCTTTGGGGTGTAGGAGGAAACCCACGCAGGCACAGGGAGAACATGCAAACTCAAAGCAGGTGGTGCCGTGGTTGGGATTTGAACCAACAACCCTAGTACTGCCAGGCAGAAATGCTAACCATTTAGCCACTGTGCTGCCCATATCAGTTCCTGTGTAAAACAGCTTACAATCTAATGTTCCTGTACAGACAAGCAGCTGAGACAGGTCAAAGGCAGAATCATAGGTGGTCTAACCTGGTGCTGGTCAAAAGTGGTATTTTGCCTGCAGCCAAGTGTGTGGGAGTCAGCCTTCTCCCCATGTCTTGCTCCATATATCCTGACTCTGCTCCCTATCCACCTTTTATGTGTCCCATCTCTCCCTGTTCCATTAGTAATGAAATAAATATGAAATCCAGCAGGGATGGTGGGAAACCCTCATATTGATCACAGCAGGTGTGCAGACCAAGCAACACAGCACAGGGATGTTGGGAACCCCTAATAATGGGCACAGCGGGTGTACAGACCCGGGAACTCAGCACAGGGATGGTGGGAACCCCTCATAATGGACACAGCAGGTGTATAGACATGGAAACTCAGCACAGGGATGGTGAGAGCCCCTCATAATGGGAACAGTTGGTGTACAGACCCGGGAGCCCAGCACAGGGATGTGGGAACCCCTCATAATGAGCACAGCAGGTGTACAGGCATGGGAACTCAGCAAAGGGATGGTGGGAATCCTTCATAATGGGCACAGCAGGTGTATAGACATGGAAACTCAGCACAGGGATGGTGGGAAGCCCTCATAGTGGGCACAGCAGGTGTACAGACCCGGGAACTCAGGGTGGGGATGGTGGGAACACTTCATAATAGGCACAGTTGGTATGAAGACCCTGAAACTCAAAGCAAGGATAATGTGGACCCCTCATAATAGACACAGAAGGTGTGCAAACCTGAGAATTCAGCTAGGAGATCTCACCAACACAATCCAAGAACTGTCCACCAAACACTGACATCTCTGTTTTGGCACACTTACCCATTAATATGAAGTCCTACTACAAGCTGGTCACTCTGATGTCCTCTGACCCAATCCCAACCCCCGACCTTTTTAATTTTTTTCATATTTTGAATGTTTACTATGCATACCGTTTCAGTCTAGTCACACATCATCTTCATATTTCGGTCTTTTCCAGAGCACTTCAGTTTTGCTCAAGAATGTCTAAGTCCATTTGAGTTCTGCTACTTTCAGTAAGCCCTGATGAAGGTAGATTTTTGGCCCTGAAACGTGTCGGATGTTGTTTCCTTGCTGTCAACAGTTGAATGACTTAGTACCCTAAAAACTTTGGTTTGGCGCTCTTACTGACCTGACAGCACAGGTCACACCACAGGCAGCGCCGGTACCAGACTATTTTGTGCCCTAGGCAAGAGCAGCTACTTGCAGGCCCCCCCCCAGCACAAATCCTTCCTCCGCACTCAAATCCCCTATCCTAGCACAAATCCCCCTCCCCCTCCTAGCACATTCGCTCCCAATCCCACCTCCTAACACGACTTCCACCCCCAATCCCCCTCCATTCCCCACTCTCCTAGCACAAATCCTACCAAATCCTCCCTTCTAGCACAACCCCCTCCAATCCCCTCTCCTAGCCAAAATTCCCCCAATCTTCCCTCTTAGCACAAGTCCTGCCTCCTAACACAAATTCCCCCCCAATCCTCTTTCCTAACACAAGTCCCCCCAATCCCTCTCCTAGCACAAATCCCCCAATCCCCCCTCCTAGCATCACTCCTCTTCCTTTAATCCCCCCACCAAGGACAAATTCCCCCAAATTCCTCCTCTAGGTAAACCCCCTCCTTCCCAGCATAAAATCCTCCCACATTACCCAAATCCCCCCCAAAGCCCATCCCAGCACCCCCCTCGATCCGGGCATGGCGTAGAGTAGGGAAACTAGCAGCTGTGGCTGTACCCCTAGGCAGCAGTGCGCCCTACGTGGCTGCCTAGTTTGCCTAGTGGTAACACTGGCCCTGACCACAAGGGGCATGTCCTCGACACCATGGGCTCACATAAAGTGTTTTTTTTTTACATTAGGCATCAATCTGGAAGAGGGACACTATAGAATAGTGCAGCAAGTGTGTAGGGGACAGCACTGCAGTGAGTATATCAGTCAGAGTCAAAGGTGTAGCAATGGGGTAGCCATAATTGTTCATTACCTATTGTGACAGTGTTAGGCCCTGCCGCTATATCAGACACAAATAGTTCTCAAAAAATACAGCTTGATAGGCTGGTGTCTGAGCAGAACAGACTGGTTTTCAGTTTTCTCCCGATTTTGTAACCCTGAATCAGGGTCCGCAATCTGAAGGCTTCAAAAGATTCTTGGATGTGATGAAACCTTTGGACCTGTGCCCATGTCTTTCAGGAGACCTGAAGGCTAGATGAGTGTGGAGGTGTGCAAACTCGTTAAAAGCAAGAACCTTACAATAGTACAGGGCTCATAATAGGAGACAGATGTGCTCCAACCAGGAAACAGGTCTGCTCTGTTGAAGGGACAGTGCCACTCTACCCAAAAGCCAGAAGGTCTTTGGCAAGGAGACAGGAGGGCTTCAGACGGGTGCCAGGAGATCCCCTATTGAAAGGCCAGGTGTGAGCCCATGCAGCAGGGTCTTCAATCCTGTGCCCATGCCTTACAGGAGACCTGAAGGCTGGATTAATGTGGAGGTGTGCAAACTCGCTAAAAGCAAGAACCTTATCAGTATCAGGTTTTGTAACCCTGAATCAGGGTCCGGAATCTGAAGGCTTCAAAAGATTCTTGGATGTGATGAAACCTTCAATCCTGTGCCCATGTCTTACAGAAGACCTGAAGGCTACATGAGTGTGGAGGTGTGCAAACATGCTAAAAGCAAGAACCTTATCATTATCAGGTTTTGTAACCCTGAATCAGGGTCCAGAATCTGAAGGCTTCAAAAGATTCTTGGATGTGATGAAACCTTTAGTCCTGTGCCCATGTCTTCCAGGAGACCTGAAAGGCTAGATGAGTGTGGAGGTGTGCAAACTCGTTGAAAGCAAGGACCTTACCATAGTACAGGGCTCTTAGTAGGAGACAGATGTGCTGCACCCAGGAGTCAGGTCTGCTCTGTTGAAGGGACAGTGGTACCCTACCCAAAAGTCAGAAGGTCTTTGGCAAGGAGACAGGAGGGCTTCCGACGGGTGCCAGGAGATCCCCGGTGTGGGCCCATGCAGCAGGGTGTTCAATCCTGTGCCCATGCCTTACAGGAGACCTGAAGGCTAGATGAGTGTGGAGGTGTGCAAACTTGCCAAAAGCAAGAACCTTATCAGTATCAGGTTTTATAACCCTGAATCAGGGTCTGGAATCTGAAGGCTTCAAAAGATTCTTGGATGTGATGGAACCTTTAGTCCTGTGCCCATGTTTTACAGGAGACCTGAAGGCTAGATGAGTGTGGAGGTGTGCAAACTCGTTAAAAGCAAGAACCTTACAATAGTGCAGGGCTTGTAATAGGAGACAGATGTGCTCCAACCAGGAAACAGGTCTGCTCTATTGAAGGGACAGTGGCACTCTACCCAAAAGCCAGAAGGTATTTGGCAAGGAGACAGGAGGGCTTCAGACGGGTGCCAGGAGATCCACTATTGAGAGGCCAAGTTTGTTACAACTAAAGGCTGAGAGCTGGGAGAACCCAGTGAGCAAGGATCGCTGGATGAAATGGTCTGAGGGAGCAACCAAAGGCCAAGATTTGGGGTCTAAATCCTGACAAGAATTCTGTTGAACTTTTATTTTCATGTTCCTACCAGCCCTAAAACGAAGTTCAGACTGGCAGAATCTCACTAAAATTGCTACTACCACCGAGTTAATAATCCCCCGAGGTCACACTATGGAGACTCTATGGTCTGCTTAGTGCCCTCTGAAGCCACTGGTTGACTGACTGCCAGCAGAACAGGTCTAAGCGTCCCTTCTTCTCCCAGAACCTGTCTCTATATGTGTCCCTTTAAAACGCACAAAACTTTGTCTTTTAAAACTTGGCACCACCACTCAGAAGAATGAGATTATACATCCTGGGAAACACACAGGGTACAAGACAGTTTTGATTAGAAGTCAGATTAGGTTTATCTGAGCAGAGGGAGCCAGAGTATTGGATTCCATCACAAGAACGTCGCCTTGTGTTAACCCTATTACAGTCTCCTCAAGTCGACAGTGTCCATAATGAATATACTGATAAATTGAATTGTAAAAGGCAAATGCAAGCGGCGAGATTCACCATTGTCATTGGGATTGAAGAAGGAGCAGACTAGCCTCTCCACATGACATATGTGTAATGATATATGGAGCCAGAATTGCTCTGGTCTGCATGGAATTGTACATATGGGAAAGTGGCAGCTGTGTATGGGCTAAAATACCTCTAGAAAAAGAATCCTCATTTCCATAAGATATTGTAAAGTGAAAACCATTTCTGAAGTGATTGATCATACTTTTTGCATAAATGCTGTATATTCATGAATCTTTTTTCATATATGTGACGGGAGCGACTTTGGGTGGGGGGCCCATGGAATTCAGCCCCCTTTGGAGAGGTGGGGAGACCCCTGTTTCAGCTCCTCATATCCCTATTATGTGTAAGTCACCCTGTGCTTGTTAGGGTTACAGGGTGGAATGTTCTAATATTGAGGTGGGGGGGGGGGGTGTTCATTGTTCACTGCCATATGGCTGCATCCCATTGTTCTATTGTGTGCTTGGGAACAAACTATTATGGGATGTATGGGATTGTGTATTTTCTACTGCCACGTGGTGTATCCCATTGTTCTATTGTGTCTTGCTTGGGAGCAAACTATTATGGGATATATGTTTTTCTACTGGCTTGGTGGGGGGTGTTTCCGGCAGCCCTTCCCCCTGATGGGACGGCGTGCTGATGTGTTTCCTGTTACTAAATATATTGCCCCGCCCTGTGTATATATCTTGTGTCTATGTTAAAATAAAGCAGTCCATTTCCTGTCTTAATACAAGTCTGGTGCTGTCTCGTCTTGTATGGTCAGCGGTGGTGTCCGTGGATCTGTGTTCGGACAGGGAAGCGGGAGTCTAACGGAAATACCCTAGTGCAGTCGGGCTCCGGTTCCGTTACAATATACATATCTGTATCAGATTTTTGTATATCAGACAGTGCAACCGGCATGCTTGCTTAACATGTATTTGTCATAAAGAAATACAAAAAACAAGCAAGCAGGAGGTGACACACAGACCTCATACAAAAAAACTGCAGCGCATCAATAATAAAGTGCATCAAAGTAGGGTCAAACATAAAGTCTCAATGAGTGTACCCAAACATTAAAGTGTACCAATATGTAGTAAAAAAAACAGAATAATGACAGTATTAAACCAAATCTTATTATGTGTAAAAAAATAGCAGTGAAGTGCTAGAGCTCTTCCAAAACAAAAGTCCCTTAACCCCTTCCTGACCAGGCCATTTTTTTTGCATTACTTTAACTGACAATTGAGCTTTCATGCAACACTGCAACCAAATGAAACTTATGTCCCTTTTTTCTCCACAAATTGAGCTTTCTTTTTGAGAAAAAACCCCCAATATTTTTGACTTTTTGCTATTAAAAAAATACAAAATTAGATATTTTTTGCCATAAATTTAGGCCAAAATGTATTCTGCTCCATGTCTTTTCTAAAAAAAAATCCCAATACGTGTAAATTAATTGGTTTCCGTGAAAGTTATAGTGTTTACAAATGGCGATATATATACTGGAATTGTTTTTTTTTTTTTACTAGGCGGTCATCAGGACTTATAGCAGGACCGCAGAACTGCAGTGGGCATTTTGACACTATGAGGAACTGATTGGGTGTCTCTGACATCCTCAGTGACACCAATACAGTGATTAGTGCTAATAAAAAGCACTGACACTGTAGTAATGGCACTGGGCAGGAAGGGGTTAAAGTATAAGAGGAATCCATTCGAATGCTTCAGTGTTAATGACTCCCAGTGTTGCAAGTGCTGTGGTCCTTCACCCTTATGCATCCACCAGATAGCTAATGGACATTAGCATATAATGTCAGACAATCATACAAGCACATGGAGTCCACTCGCAAATCTCTACTCCAGATTGTTTCCGTCCAGATAAATCCCTGTGCAGAAAATGCTCACCACATGGAGCCCCAAAGATAAAAGGTATATAGTGCAGTATTTATTTCTTAAAATAAGCCACATAAAACATTATACAGATCCATGTGGAGAAAAACAAAAAGTAAAACTCAGCACAACTTACTAAGATGGAAACGGCGGCGTGACGTTAGCACATAAGGCCCCACCCGACGTGTTTCGTGCACACGCACGTCTTCAGAGGATACTCTTTGAGTAGAAGAAAGGGAGGAAAGGGAAAAAGGAAAGGAAAAAGGGAAGGAAAGGAAAAAGGAAAAGAGGTAGGAGGAAGAAAGGCGGGAGTAAGGAAGGGAAGGAGAACAGGGAGGAAGGAAGGATCGGAAGAAAGGAGGAAAGGGTAGGAGGAAAGGGAAAGGAGGAGAGGAGAAGGAAGGGAAGAAGTAGTTTAGAAGGGAGGTAGAAAGGAAAGGTGGGAAGGAAGGAAGGAAGAAAGGGATGGAGTGAGAAGGGAAGGAGGGTGGTAGGGGAAAGGAAAGGAAAAGGGAAAAGAAGGAAGGAAAGGAAAGAAGGAAGGAAAGGAAAGAAGGAAGGAAAGGAAAGAAGGAAGGAAAGGAAAGAAGGAAGGAAAGGAAGGAAAGGAAGGAAAGGAAAGAAAGGAAGGAAAGGAAAGAAAGGAAAGGAAAGAAAGGAAGGAAAGGAAAGGAAAGAAAGGAAAGGAAAGAAAGGAAGGAAAGGAAAGAAAGGAAAGGAAAGAAAGGAAGGAAAGGAAAGAAAGGAAGGAAGGAAAGGAAAGAAAGGAAGGAAAGGAAAGAAAGGAAGGAAAGGAAAGAAAGGAAAGGAAAGAAAGGAAGGAAAGGAAAGAAAGGAAGGAAGGAAAGGAAAGAAAGGAAGGAAAGGAAAGAAGGAAGGAAAGGAAAGAAGGAAGGAAAGGAAAGAAGGAAGGAAAGAAGGAAGGAAAGAAGGAAGGAAAGAAGGAAGGAAGGAAAGAAGGAAGGAAGGAAAGGAAAGGAAAGGAAAGAAGGAAGGAAAGGAAAGGAAAGGAAAGAAGGAAGGAAAGGAAAGGAAAGGAAAGGAAAGAAGGAAGGAAAGGAAAGGAAAGAAGGAAGGAAAGGAAAGGAAAGAAGGAAGGAAAGGAAAGAAGGAAGGAAAGGAAGAAAGGAAGGAAAGAAGGAAGGGAAAGAGGAAGAGAGAAGAAGGGAGAGAAGGAAGGAAAGGAAGGAAAAAAGGAAGGAAAGAAGGAAGGGAAAAAGGAAGAGAGAAGAAGGGAGAGAAGAATGTGGAAGGAAGGAAGAAATGGAGGGAGTGAGAAAGAAGGTGAAACAAAGGAAAGGATAGAGTGAAGAAGGAAGGGATGGAAGAAAGAAGGACACCAGGAAGAAAGGAAGGAGGGGAGTGGAGGGGAAGAAGGTAGGGAAGGAAGGAAGAACAGAATACAGAAAGCCAGTTACAAGAAACATTAGGCCATATACAGACAGTACCTGCATGCTTGGTGCCTTTTGTGTCAATGTCCACCTTGGAAACTGCCTTACAAATCATACATATACATGTGAGCAGCCAGGATGCCATTGGACTATCTAGACCACACACTCCATACTGAAGCCATGAAATCCACCAGAATGAGGTCATACTGTCTGGGGAGTATTAGAATAAAATGCCTTGGTGTAAATTGAACCAAAACCCGAGTTCTACAAGGTCACAGTGCTGTCCACAATGCTGGTCTCAGGGGACAAACCTGATGAAGGATCATGTATGAAACTTGGCTAATTACCCAAATGTTCACCAGATTCCATTAATTACTATCTGTCCTCATTACAGGGCTTATTGACACCTCTGAGCCACACAGGAGACCTTGGACAAATCTGACATATGGTCACATGATGGTTGTATAGATCAATGTGCAGAGGGTTGTGCTGCTGCAACAATGGATGAATATATTTATTATCAGAATGCAGGTCCTAGAAGTCAAGTGACTGAGGATATGTGTCTTTTCTTCCACAACAATCACTCTCCCCTCTCATTCTTCTACCACAATAGAAATATGGAATGAAGATTCTGTTTGGTTTCTATGAGAGACAAGATGTTTCCCTTCAGACAATGCTCAGCAGTGAGAGCAAAACGTATAAAGAATCACACACCTGTTCCTACTGCCAAATACACAACTCCAGACCACTCAACTGACTGCAACCAGCAACGGCTAATTACTGTGTATAGAGTAGAAGAGGAGAAACATCGTAAGAGGGAGAAGGGAGGGGGCAATAGAGAAATATAGATATGCCAGGGAAGGGGGGGGGGCGGAATGGGGAGATTTGGGGAGAAAGTGGGGAGAAAGAGAGAAAGCAAAGAAAGAAAAAGGGAAAAAAGGGAAGACTGAAAGGAAAAAAAGAGAAAAAAGGTGGAGAAAAGAGAAAAGGAAAGGAGGAAAAAAAAAAGGAAAAGGAAAAAAAAAAGGAAAAGGAAAGGGAAAATAAAGAGTAAAAAGGGAAGAAAAAAAGAGAAAAGGACAGGAAAAAGAGGGAGAGGGAAGGAAAAAAGGAAAAAGGAAAAGAGAAAGGAAAAAGAGAAAAAGGAAAAGAGAAAAAGGAAAAAGGAAAAGAGAAAAGAAAAAGGAAAAAGGAAAAGAAAAAGGAAAAAGGAAAAGAGAAAAGAAAAAGGAAAAAGGAAAAGAGAAAAGAAAAAGGAAAAAGGAAAAGAGAAAAGAAAAGGAAAAAGGAAAAGAGAAAAGAAAAGGAAAAAGGAAAAGAGAAAAGAAAAGGAAAAAGGAAAAGAGAAAAGGAAAAGAGAAAAGGAAAAAGAGAAAAGGAAAAAGAGAAAAGGAAAAAGAGAAAAGGAAAAAGAGAAAAGGAAAAAGAGAAAAGGAAAAAGAGAAAACGTAAAGAAAAAAGGAGGAAAAATGACATTTCAGGAAAGGAAAGGGAGAAAGAAAAAAGGGAAAGGAAAGGGATAGAGGAAAGAAAGGGGAATGAAAGGGAAAAATGGAAGGTAAAAGGAAAAGTTAAAAGGAACAAAAAAGCGATGGAACAAAGTAGATGAGAGGAGATGATAGAATAGAACAAGAGAAGAGAGGAGAGGGAAAAAAGGAAAGGCAAAGAATGAGAAAAAGAAAAGGGCAGTAAAGAAAAGATAAAAAAAAAAAAAAAAAATGGATGGGTGGAAGGGAAGAGGAAGAAAGGAAGGGAAAGGAGGAATGGAGGCATGAGGAAGGCAGTCCATTAAAGAATGGGAGAAGAAAAGGATAAGGAAAGTAGAAATAAGGAGGATAAAGGAAAAAAAAGCGGTAAGATAAAGGAAATAAAACAAAAAAAAGGAAAGAAAAGGAAACTAAAAAAAGAAAGTAAAGAAAAGGAAATTAAACAGAAAAGAAAGAGGGAATTGAAAAGCAAAGAAGGAAAGCCATAAAGGAATGGGAGGAAGAAAAGAAAGAAAAGGAAAGTAGGAGAAAGGAAAGGATAAAAGAAAATAGAGTAAAGGAAAGGTAAAATAAGGTAAGTTGAAGAAAAGGAAAAATAAAATAAAAAGGTAAATGTAAGGAAAGGCAAAAGAAAAGTAAATGCATAGAAGCAAGGGAGGAGCAAGGATTAAAGACAAATAGGCAATGGGAGGAGGAAAGGAAATGGGGTGTAAGGAAAGAAAAAAGGAAATAAAAAGGAAAGGGTAGATAAGGTAAGACAAGGAATGGAGGGGGTAAGGAAGGAAGTCCATGAGGTAATTGGAAGACCATATCAGAGCAGAAGATGAACCACACTGTGAGAAAGAATAAAGAAACTCAGAGGAAGAATGAAGTTTGGGGTGTAGGGGGTAAGAAATGCCATAACAGAGGGATGAGCTGTACAATGTGAGTATTTCTCTTCCTCCTTTTATCTCTCTCTCTTGGCCATACACAGCGCCTATCACCCAGCTCCACACAGCACGGTCTGCTCTCCGCACTCCTGGTTAACCCTTAGCTTTAGTGTTTCTTTGGGGTTTCGGCCTTTGATTCTCTCTCCCTGATAGACAGCTCTGGGGGAAAGAGCTGCTGATAGAAGAGCAATCAGCCCAGGCAATGCTTGAGATTATCTGCAGGGAGAGCAACCTGGAGGAACTCATTAATGGCACACATAGGAGAAGGCTGCACCATCATACAGCCGCCTGTAACTCCGTGATTGCTGCGATCAAAGTCAGAATTATTTATTCCAGTTACTATTTGTGTGAATACCACTTTCAGATCAGCCCTGGCACCTGTCATCCGGGAACTGGAGGATGATCTGGAGCCATCTACCGCCCGCCGCACAAACTCTGAACAAGGATTCGCCAGAGCTAGTCAAAGAGTGAGAAGCACAAAGAAACATGATGGAGGTTCCTGAAAGGGAATCCATGGTGTGTTTTCAGACAACAAATATTTGGAGCTATTATTGTGCTGTTTACCTTGATGTAAGGGAATGTTTGCTTCATCCTGGCTGCATCATATTCCCTTGAATGCAATAAAGCTGGACTCCAGGCAGACGAAAAATATACAAGTTATCACAGCTTTGCATTCTTCTAAACCTTTTTTTAAAATACAAACAGTGTAAGTATATGAGTTTGATTTGGTCTCATATACAGCAGAGCTCAGACGAGGGGAGGGAGAAGCAGGAAAGGAAAGGAAAGAGAAGAGAAGGACAGGAAAGAGAGGGACAGGAAAGAGAGGGACAGGAAAGAGAGGGACAGGAAAGAGAGGGACGGGAAAGGAAAGGGAAGGACAGGAAAAAGAAGGACAGGAAAGAGAGGGACAGGAAAGAGAGGGACAGGAAAGAGAGGGACAGGAAAGAGAGGGACAGGAAAGAGAGGGACAGGAAAGAGAGGGACAGGAAAGAGAGGGACAGGAAAGAGAGGGACAGGAAAGAGAGGGACAGGAAAGAGAGGGACAGGAAAGAGAGGGACAGGAAAGAGGGGGACAGGAAAGAGGGGGACAGGAAAGAGGGGGACAGGAAAGAGGGGGACAGGAAAGAGGGGGACAGGAAAGAGAAGGAAAGGAAAGGGAAGGGAAGGACAGGAAAGAGACAGACAGGAAAGAGACAGACAGGAAAGAGGACAGGAAAGAGGAGGACAGGAAAGAGGAGGACAGGAAAGAGGAGGACAGGAAAGAGGAGGACAGGAAAGAGGAGGACAGGAAAGAGGAGGACAGGAAAGAGGAGGACAGGAAAGAGAAGAACAAGAAAGAAAAGGGAAGGAAAGGAATGAAAAGGAAAGGACAGGAAAGAAAAGGACAGGAGAAGGGAAGGACAGGAGAAGGGAAGGACAGGAGAAGGGAAGGACAGGAGAAGGGAAGGACAGGAGAAGGGAAGGACAGGAGAAGGGAAGGACAGGAGAAGGAAAGGACAGGAGAAGGAAAGGACAGGAGAAGGAAAGGACAGGAGAAGGAAAGGACAGGAGAAGGAAAGGACAGGAGAAGGAAAGGACAGGAGAAGGAAAGGACAGGAGAAGGAAAGGACAGGAGAAGGAAAGGACAGGAGAAGGAAAGGAAACTAGAAGGAAAGGAGAAGGAAAGGAAACTAGAAGGAAAGGAGAAGGAAAAGGAAAGGAGAAGGAAAAGGAAAGGAGAAGGAAAAGGAAAGAGAAGGAAAAGGAAAGAGAGAAGAGAAGAGAAAAGAAAGATGGAGCTTATCTGTCTTCTGTTTGCCTTTTACTGTCCAGTCACAGGCTGAGGGGAGGAACAAGACCTGTAAGTGTTACTTAACTGCAGCAGAGAAAAAGCAGGTCTCCTTCCTTGCTAGACAGGACTGTGTTATATGACAGAGCTGTATACATCTCAAGACTGGATGGACATAGTTACAAATCCAGGCAGGAGATACAGCTCTCTGATAGGTAATTTCATCTGTGTTTAGTTGTTTGCCTGAAGTTCAGCTTTAAATATGCAGATTTGAAGCCACTTCCTCATGTGGCTAACTGTATCACATGCATTTCCTCAGTTTCCCAGACCAACAACTGCTGGGATATAATCCCAGATACATACCAATGTGCTATATTTTCTCTAACATACCTGATAGACTGAGAGAGAGGGGCAGCGATTGGCAATTGTGTAATAGAGGACCCTGAGCCCTGAAAGTGTATATATGACCACTGTAAGCTCCTCTGGGATGGGGACTACATATATTACATATGCGTATGTGCATGGGTATGAAATAAATAATAAAATATATATATATATATATATATATATATATTAAAATCCTGCGGACTCCCAGAATGCAAACCCTAACAACAAACTTCCCTTCTTTGCTCCTTTTCGGTCTGTGAAATATACCTTTGAAAGTATTCAGTTATATCTGTTTGATAAGTGCAAAAAATATATCTGTAGATCCTGACAGAAACTCAGGACTGTCCTTGTCTTGTTCATCCTGCCTATGTTATCTTAAAGCGGAGCTCCATCCAAAAGGGGAAGTTCCGCTTTAAGGACTGCTCCCCCACTCCCCATTAAGGATTGGCACCTTTGGGGGTCGGGGGGGGGGGGGGGAGCAGGTACCCGAATATGACAGGTACCCGCTCCCATTTCCGGTCTGATCGCATAGGCAATCCGAAACGGAAGGTGTCCTCCTCCCCTCCTGTAGTCATTTGAGACACGTGACAGGTCCCAGAAGACTACAGGACCATTCATGAAGCGCAGGACTACTCGCGCATGCGCAGTGGGTACCCGGCTGTGAAGCCGCAAGCTGTCACAGACAGGTGCCCACACTGGAATTGAGGACGGCCGATGAAACGGGCTGCGGGGGACACACCACGGGACCGAGGGACAGGTAAATGGCTGTTTTTTAAAAGTCAGCAGCTACAGTTTTTGTTTTCTATTTTGACAGGGTGAGTGGAACTCCACTTTAAGGAGTCTATTCAGCCTTCCAGCTCTTGGACTACAGAAGACCCGCTCCTCATGCTGGGGAGGAGAGGAGGAGGATTGTGTAGTTTATCAAAAAAAAACTGGCAGGGCTGTCACCATTTCACAAAATGCTGTATGTTGTCAGTCCACAATAGGACATTAGGAGCTGAAAGCATTTTTGGCAGATCAACAGGATTTTCTCTGTACTTTAGGTCTTTAATTGAACCCACGAGGCCTATTTCTACCCAAATCCCCCCCCAAATATGTGTCCCCCAAATATGTGCCCCAATCTATAATCAACACGATCTGCTGATTAAGCTATCACATTACAGCGACTTTTATGTAACAACAGAATAATAAAGCTCAAAGGGATGGTTTCAGCTCCTGGGCTTAGTGGGGTAGATTTATTAAAATTGGAGCACTCAGAATCTGGTGCAGCTGTACATGGGAGCCAATCAGCTTCTAACTTCAGCTTGTACAATTAAGCTTTGGCAATGAAACCTGGAAGCTGATTGGTTTCACTGCAGAGCTGCACCGGATTTTGCACTCTCCAGCTTTAGTAAATGTCCCCCAGTGTTAGATGCCGGCTGTCACTGACAGCCGGTGGGTCCAGCCTGAACCTTGGCCAGGACCTGCAGGAGCCGCTGATTCCCAGGACAATTTTAAAATGGCACCCAGGACTCATGTGGTTAAAAGGGATAAACCATGGGGACTGGGCATATACTGCAGAGATTGACTGCATTTTGTTTCCACTTTAAGTGGAATGAAAATGTGGATGCTGTATACCAATACAAAGTTCCATCACGGAATATAAGTGACCTGAAAGGATCAGATTGTCAGTTCCTCAGATCAGGCCAAATACTTGATAAATTGATGTTTCTATGGCTGGTCCATTGATGTAAAAATCGACATATATCGCACTATTGATTTCTACAAGTCTGCATACTGTAGCTGCATCATTAAATCAGTAGATGAGCGGAGGAGATCTAAAACACATTGACACCAATCAGTGCCAAACAAGTGCAGAGAATTATTGGTGAGATGCGGAGGCAGCTGAGGGGTCCTTTCATGTCTGGAGACAGAGAGAAGAGGAACGTGAGGAGGAAGAACTGACAAGACTGAAGAGACAGGATTGGGGGGGGGGGGGGGGGGAGAACACAGAGTACCATCACAGAGAATGGAGGAAGAGAGAGGAAGAGAGAGAGAGAGACCGAGGAAGAGAGAGAGAGACCGAGGAAGAGAGAGAGAGAGAAAGGTGGGGGAGAAAAAAGGAAGAGACAGAGAGAGAGAGAAGGGGGGAGAGAACAGAGGAAGAGAGAGAAAGGGAGGAGAGTGAAGAGAGAGACAGAGGAAGAGAGAGACAGAGGAAGAGAGAGACAGAGGAAGAGAGAGAAGGGGGGGAGAGAGAAAGGGGGTGAGAGAGATAAGAGGAAGAACTGACATGACTGAAGAGACAGGACTGGGGGGGGGGGGGGGTCACAGAACGGAGAAAAGTGAGAGAGACAGAGGAAGAAAGAGAAAGACAGAAGGAGAGAGACTGGGACACAATGGAAAAAAGAGTGAGAAGGGGGGGGGGAGAGAGAACAGAGGAAGAACTGACAAGACTGAAGAAACAGGATGGGGGGGGGCAGAACACAGAGAAAGAGAGAGTGGCATAGACAACATAGTAAGAGAGAAGGGCGGAAGAGAGGGGGTAGAGAGAGAACGGAGGAAGAGAGAGAGACATAGGAGAGAGAGAAGGGGTGGATAGAGAACAAAGGAAGAGAGAGAGAGACAGAGGAAGAGAGAGATGGGGGGGAGAGGGTTAGAGAACAAGAAAGAAAGACATAGGAAGAGAGGGAGGAAAAGAGAGAGGAAGAAACAGACGGAGAGATGGAGAAGAGAGAGAGAACAGAGGAAATAAAAGGCAGAACCAGGGGGTGACAGCACAGAATGCCATTAGAGAGAATGTAGGGAGATGATTGAGAGAGAGCAAGGAAAGAAAAAGAGAGGAAGAAGAGGGAAAGAGAAAAAGAGTAGGGGAGAGAGAGAGAGAGAACACATAAAGAAAGAGAGGTGGCCCAAGTACTCGGCAATCAAAGACACCAATTTCCAGAGACACTGCACTCTCATCCTAGACTTCACTTGTGTAGAGAGAGAAAAAGAAAGAAAGAAAAGAGAAAAGGAAAAAAAAAAAAGAAGTAAAAGAAAGGAGAGAAACTTGGATCTGACCCAAAGTATATATCCACCCCAGGACTCCCTATAATATAAAATCCATTCACACTTAAATAAGGGATATTGTTTCTATTATAGCCAATTGCACTGTTCTCATCTGTGTGTGTTCTCCCTGCAATGACAGAACCACGGCTTGTAATTAGAGATTCGAGTCGAATATATTCGCTGCGAATTTAACTTATAAAAAGGGTGTTTCTAGGCTTCAGAGAGCCTTTATATTAGTGCAGAACACTGTACCTTTAATTTAAATGCCCTTGGAGTCTGCTGGGGAAGAGAAATAATACTGTCAGTCAGTATGACATGCAGATGAGTGCCGTCGATCTTAGAATCACCGCACACTTCACTCATTTGGGCAGTCACGGGGCCAAAACCAGAGTGTGGAGCCACAGTGTGGCGGTGGAGGCAGCAGCAATGGGAGGCCGTACAGGGACCCATGAGAGACTCTGGACCTGGCAGCAGCATGAGGAGGCGGTACAGGGGCCCATGACAGATTACGGGCCTGGCAGCAGCATGAGGAGTCGGTACGGGGGCCCATGGCAGATTACGGGCCTGGCAGCAGCAATGGGAGGCCCGTAATCTGCCAGCACCCTATGACAAAATGGAACCCACCAGCAGTGTGAGGAGACCTGAAAGTGGCACATGGCAGAGTGTGGCGATGGAGACAGCAGCAATGGGAGGCCGTACAGGGACCCATGAGACACTCTGGACCTGGCAGCAGCATGAGGAGGCGGTACAGGGACCCATGGCAGATTACGGGCCTGGCAGCAGCAATGGGAGGCCCGTAATCTGCCAGCACCCTATGACAAAATGGAACCCACCAGCAGTGTGAGGAGACCTGAAAGTGGCACATGGCAGAGTGTGGCGATGGAGACAGCAGCAATGGGAGGCCGTACAGGGACCCATGAGACACTCTGGACCTGGCAGCAGCATGAGGAGGCGGTACGGGGGCCCATGGCAGATTACGGGCTGGCAGCAGCAATGGGAGGCCCATAATCTGCCAGCACCCTATGACAAAATGGAACCCACCAGCAGTGTGAGGAGACCTGAAAGTGGCACATGGCAGAGTGTGGCGATGGAGACAGCAGCAATGGGAGGCCGTACAGGGACCCATGAGACACTCTGGACCTGGCAGCAGCATGAGGAGGCGGTACAGGGGCCCATGACAGATTACGGACCTGGCAGCAGCATGAGGAGGCGGTACGGGGGCCCATGGCAGATTACGGGCCTGGCAGATGACGACGAGGCTGCCAAGTGCGATCAGCCTCATCATCATCAATTAGGGTCTCCGCCTCACTACTAGCCCCCTCGGCTGTGTGTGGGTCAGGAGACAGACCTGTCTCTAGACCGGCTACCGAGCCACTCTCCTCGCCAGTACTTCTTCGCCTGGCTGCTGAAGAGGCGGATGTCTCCCCCCGTTCCTGACCGCCCTCTGTTAGCTCTTCCTCACTGTACAGTGGGGCTGAGCCCACAGCATGCGATACTTCGCTTGGTGAGGGAACACCAAAGGACAGGGGCAGGTAGAGGACACGTGATTTCAGTGGGCTTGCTCCCGGGCCATGCCAACTAACGGTTGTGTCTGACGTACCCACCGACCGTTGGCTGTAGGTGTCAGAGGTGACCTGGGAAGAGGAAGACGACCGAGCCAACCAATCGATGACGGCAGGGTTGTCGGTGGAGACACGACCGCTGGATGACACCGGGAGCACTGGCCTCTGGCTGCGACTAGTGCTGCCTCGACCCCTTCCTCTGCTGCCACGTCTGCTCGCTCCTGAAACATTGCCTCCTCTGCCACTCCTCTGCGTGTTGTCTGACATACTCTTTAATTCAACGATTCTGTGTCCCTGAGTAACGATTCTGTGTCCCTCAGTAACGATTCTGTGTCCCTCAGTAACGATTCTGTGTCCCTCAGTAACGATTCTGTGTCCCTCAGTAACGATTCTGTGTCCCTCAGTAACGATTCTGTGTCCCTCAGTAATGATTCTGTGTCCCTGAGTAACGATTCTGTGTCCCTGAGTAACAATTCTGTGTCCCTCAGTAACAATTCTGTGTCCCTGAGTAACAATTCTGTGTCCCTGAGTAACAATTCTGTGTCCCTGAGTAACAATTCTGTGTCCCTGAGTAACAATTCTGTGTCTGTCCCTGAGTAACGATTCTGTGTCTGTCCCTCAGTAACGATTCTGTGTCTGTCCCTCAGTAACAATTCTGTGTCCCTCAGTAACAATTCTGTGTCCCTCAGTAACAATTCTGTGTCCCTCAGTAACAATTCTGTGTCCCTCAGTAACAATTCTGTGTCCGTCCCTCAGTAACAATTCTGTGTCCCTCAGTAACAATTCTGTGTCCCTCAGTAACGATTCTGTGTCCCTCAGTAACGATTCTGTGTCCCTCAGTAACGATTCTGTGTCCCTCAGTAACGATTCTGTGTCCCTCAGTAACAATTCTGTGTCCCTCAGTAACAATTCTGTGTCCCTCAGTAACAATTCTGTGTCCGTCCCTCAGTAACAATTCTGTGTCCGTCCCTCAGTAACAATTCTGTGTCCCTCAGTAACAATTCTGTGTCCCTCAGTAACAATTCTGTGTCCCTCAGTAACAATTCTGTGTCCCTGAGTAACAATTCTGTGTCCCTGAGTAACAATTCTGTGTCCCTGAGTAACAATTCTGTGTCCCTGAGTAACAATTCTGTGTCCCTGAGTAACAATTCTGTGTCTGTCCCTGAGTAACAATTCTGTGTCTGTCCCTGAGTAACAATTCTGTGTCTGTCCCTGAGTAACAATTCTGTGTCTGTCCCTGAGTAACAATTCTGTGTCTGTCCCTGAGTAACAATTCTGTGTCTGTCCCTGAGTAACAATTCTGTGTCTGTCCCTGAGTAACAATTCTGTGTCCCTCAGTAACAATTCTGTGTCCCTCAGTAACAATTCTGTGTCCCTCAGTAACAATTCTGTGTCCCTCAGTAACAATTCTGTGTCCCTCAGTAACAATTCTTTGTCTGTCCCTCAGTAACAATTCTGTGTCCCTCAGTAACAATTCTGTGTCCCTCAGTAACAATTCTGTGTCTGTCCCTCAGTAACAATTCTGTGTCCCTGAGTAACAATTCTGTGTCCCTCAGTAATAATTCTGTGTCCCTCAGTAACAATTCTGTGTCCCTCAGTAACAATTCTGTGTCCCTCAGTAACAATTCTGTGTCCCTCAGTAACAATTCTGTGTCTGTCCCTCAGTAACAATTCTGTGTCTGTCCCTCAGTAACAATTCTGTGTCTGTCCCTCAGTAACAATTCTGTGTCTGTCCCTCAGTAACAATTCTGTGTCCCTCAGTAACAATTCTGTGTCCCTCAGTAACAATTCTGTGTCCCTCAGTAACAATTCTGTGTCCCTCAGTAACAATTCTGTGTCCCTCAGTAACAATTCTGTGTCTGTCCCTGAGTAACAATTCTGTGTCTGTCCCTGAGTAACAATTCTGTGTCTGTCCCTGAGTAACAATTCTGTGTCTGTCCCTCAGTAACAATTCTGTGTCTGTCCCTCAGTAACAATTCTGTGTCCCTCAGTAACAATTCTGTGTCCCTCAGTAACAATTCTGTGTCCCTCAGTAACAATTCTGTGTCCCTCAGTAACAATTCTGTGTCCCTCAGTAACAATTCTGTGTCCCTCAGTAACAATTCTGTGTCCCTCAGTAACAATTCTGTGTCTGTCCCTCAGTAACAATTCTGTGTCTGTCCCTCAGTAACAATTCTGTGTCTGTCCCTCAGTAACAATTCTGTGTCCCTCAGTAACAATTCTGTGTCCCTCAGTAACAATTCTGTGTCCCTCAGTAACAATTCTGTGTCCCTCAGTAACAATTCTGTGTCCCTCGTGTCTGTCCCTCAGTAACAATTCTGTGTCTGTCCCTCAGTAACAATTCTGTGTCCGAGTAACAATTCTGTGTCTGTCCCTGAGTAACAATTCTGTGTCTGTCCCTGAGTAACAATTCTGTGTCCCTCAGTAACAATTCTGTGTCCCTCAGTAACAATTCTGTGTCCCTCAGTAACAATTCTGTGTCCCTCAGTAACAATTCTGTGTCTGTCCCTCAGTAACAATTCTGTGTCCCTGATTAACAATTCTGTGTCCCTGAGTAACGATTCTGTGTCCCTAAAGTCTCTCTGGCCCTAACTCTGTCCCTAATACAGACAGGCCTGTCTCTCTTGAATGACCGGAGGCTAATGGAGAATTGTAAGATGGCCGCAATTTATAGCTCCACCATTACACAGTGCTGGCTTGCTGGCTGCTGATTGGCTAATGCGATCACATGTCATGAATGAATGCATTATGGGTCAGCGCGCCTTGTCTGCGTGCCTTCCCAGAGATCCCCGCTCCGTCGCCACACATGTCGCCGCCATTTTTGGGAAAATTCGATTCGTGCATCCGAAGTTGGCTAATTTTCGGATTCGGCGCGAATCGAATATTTCCCAATATTCGAAACGAATTCCACTTCGCCATGTTCGATTCGCTCATCTCTACTTGTAATGGATCCGGTTTAATTACACAGCTATCAGCTGCACTAAAAACACATATGTCAAATTTGTTAAAAAAAAAAAAAGAAGGAAAAACAACACAAAAAAAGGGGAAAGTCCATCCAGAACTGATTTTCTACTGTTGGTGGATTGGTGTTAGGATGACTGGTCTGTGGTGATTGTTCATAACAGGAATTTTAACTACTTTACTACAATATAAATATTCATTGAAAACCTAATAGAATGACACGGTGGCACTGGGAGATGGGAATTGCAGATTTCTCACCAAATGAGCCCCAGACAGATAGAAGAGGTCAGAAGGTGTTTCAGCCTGCCACCCCCACCCAGAACTGGAACATACATCTGATGAGGGCTGACTGTAAGGCTTGTACATAGGCAAAGTGAAGAATTGGGAAGCAGAGAGCAGGGAAAACCCACAACATGCATTATTAAACGTAGGCAGGAAAATGTTTTGACACTTAATAGACTCATCAGCAACATCTGTGTGAGAATTCCATAGAGGGATCTGCAATATAAAGACGGCAAGCAATTAACTGACACATGCGATCAGGATCTATTAAAACTTGTTTTCTATTGATTTTATACTTTTTAAATATTTACTTTTATCACTTGCCTCTACTGAGTCACTCAATGTTTTACTAAGTTTCAAACCCAGAACCTGTTACACATTAGTGGGAAGCAAAAATCAATTTTAATTTTTATATTTTGTACCGTCATAAGCAGAGTCCTCCAGCAGTGCAGAGTATTTCAGAAGAGAAAAGTAAGATAAAAGAAGGAGACAGGGCTGATTATTACAGGTAATTTCTCCAGAAGTGATCAAATGCAAGCGGCCACAAACAACTACCTCCCATTTTTTTTAATGAGGCTTCCACCCACTGCTAACCACTGGAATCCCTAATGGGTCTACCACATGTAATTGCAAACGGCCCAATCTCCAAGTGTGAATTGGGCTTTAGATAAACAGAAGGTGTAGAGTCTTAGGGCAGTTGGCCGGTGGAAGGTGTAGGGCTTCCCATGAGCACAGAGTATTTCAGGATAGGACAGTTGGGCAGTAGAAAGTGTAGAGTTCTTCAGGAGCATAGAAAAATTCAGTAGAGTACAGTTGGCCAGTGGAAGGTATAGAATTCTCCAATAGCACAGAAAATTCCAGGAGAGGACAGTTGGCCAGTGGAAAGTGTAGAATTCTCCAGGAGCACAGAAAATTTCAGGAGAGGACAATTGGCCAGTGGAAAGTGCAGAGTTCTCCAGGAGCACAGAAAATTTCAGGAGAGGACAGTTGACCAGTGGAAGGTGTAGAATCCTGTAGGAGCATGGAGTATTTCAGGAGAGGATAGTTAGACAGTGGAAGGTATAGCATTCCCCTGGAGCATGGCGTAACTCAGGAAAGGACAGTTGAAGAGTGGAAGGTGTAGAATCCTGTAGGAGCATTATGTAATTTAGGAGAGGATAGTTGGCCAGTGGAAGTTATAGAGATCCCCAGGAGCATGGAGTATTTTAGGAGTGGACAGTTGGTGAGTGGAAGGTGTAGAGTCCTCCAGAAGCATGGAGTATTTCAAGAAAGGAGAGTGGAAGGTGTAGAGCCCTCCAGGAGCATGAAGCATTTACAGAAAGCATAGTTGGACAGTGGAAGGTGAAGAGCCCTCCAGAAGCATGGAGTATTTGTGAAGAGGATGGTTGGACAGTGGAAGGTAAAGAGTGCTTCAGTTGCACAAAGCATTTAGGACAGGAGAGGTGGACAATGGAAGATGCAGAGATCTCCAGGAACACAGAGTATTTAAGGAGGGGGCTGGTGGACAGTGGAAGGTGTAGCGTTCCCCTGGAGCATGGAGTAATTCAAGAAAGGACAGCTGGACGATGGAAGGTGTAGAATCCTTTAAGAGCATTGAGTAATTCAGGAGAGGACAGTTAGCCAATGGAAGGTGTAGAGTGCTCCAGGAGCATGGAGTAATTTAGGAGAAGACAGTTTGCCAGTGGAAGTTATAGAGATTCCCAGGAGCATGGAGTATTTCAGGAGAGGACAGTTGGTGAGTGGAAGGTGTAGAGTCCACCGGAAGCATGGAGTATTTCAAGAAAGGACATTGGAAGGTGTAGAGCCCTCCAGGAGCATGAAGCATTTACAGAGAGCATAGTTGGACAGTGGAAGGTGAAGAGCACTCCAGTTGCACAAAGTATTTAGGACAGGAGAGATGGACGCTGGAAGATGTAACATAGAGTATTTTAGGAGGGGGCTGTTGGGTGGTAGAAGATGAAAAGCCCTCCAGGAGTATGGAATATTTTAGGAGAGGACAGTTGGACAGTGGAAGGTGGAGAGTACTCCAGGAGTGTGGAGTAATTGTGGAGAGAATAGTTGGACAGTGGAAGGTATAGAGTCATCCAGTTACACAGAATATTTAGGACAAGAGAGTAGGACAAGGGAAGATGTAGGAGTTCTTCAGGAGCACAAAATATTTCAGGAAAAGGAGAGTTGGACCATGGAAGATGTAGAGTTCCCCAGAGAAGAAGACTCCAGTAGCACAAAATATTTTAGGGGAGGAGAGTTAGACAGTGGAAGGTATACAATAGAAGACTCCATTAGCATAGATAATTGTAAGAGAGAAGAGTTACCGTGGAAGATGTAGATTCCTACAGCAACACGTAGCAGTAATGTTCAGCCTCTATCAAGCTGGTGCAGGAAGATTACTGTGGCTGGCATACATCCTTACACATCAAAATTCATAGTTCATATCAAGCTTGTTTTGTGTTTAGCGGAGTACACAATGTAATCCAAGCTTAACCTTTAACAAAAAGCCTTTCAAACTTGTGAGTGTCCAAACAAATATTTTTGCCAATTCCACAGCTTACAGAGCATTTTCATCTACCCTTCCTATGGCATGCCATGAAGGGTTCTGTGTCCTTTAAAGCAAAATAACTGAAACAGAAAATCCTGAAACAAAGATGTATTATGATTTTCCTTTTCTGCTCGGCAAGATATTGCATTTTATATTCAACCGAAGAGCATTCTTCTCCCAATTTCTAGCATTGTTTTCTCTTCTCATCCCAAGTGTTAATACTGTATTGCTGAACTAGACTTTTCAGCATGCTGGAAAATCTATGAGACAATCATTACTGTTGGTCATTTTGTTGCCCTGTTTATTTCATTACACGTTACTTGATTTCTGCAGGAAAATCTATTGCAGTGCTTTTGATACTCTCCCAGTATACTGCTAGACACATGGGGCCAGGGGCGGACTGACCATTTGAGCATTCGGGCACTGCCCGAGGGCTTGGGGTCAGTAGGGGGCCCCATGAAATGCCCCTGGTACCTTTTTTATAGGCTTTTTTGAGTGTGGGAAGGACACAGGGGCCCCATCAGTTGTCAGTCCGCCCCTGCGTGGGGCCGTATTAAACTAGGACGTAGGTGGTCCGATCATTTAAA
Source organism: Staurois parvus (assembly GCF_062004578.1). NCBI lineage: Eukaryota > Metazoa > Chordata > Amphibia > Anura > Ranidae > Staurois > Staurois parvus. The sequence goes on along the minus strand of NW_028321592.1, from coordinate 22,703 downwards.
AAGAATTAACTGAGATGTTCAGCTTGTGAAGAAAATGATAGAATTGGTTAGAGTACAGCTGCATAGATGGAAAAAAAATACCTATGTGGCTTTGTGGTCACCTAGCCATCACACCTATATGAGCAAGTTGGGCATCTCATGCCAAAACCATGGACACGGATATGATGTTTTAACCTCTTCCCTTCCTGCAGCTACCATATAACAGCGGTCACTCTTCTATGAAGGCCTACCTCAAGATTTCGGAGTGTGTCTATCAAAATTTGTGCCCATTCCATCAAAAGAACATTTGAGAGGTCAGGCACTAATGTTGGTCTAGAAGACCTGGCTCATTATTCTAATTCCAATTCATCCTATGTGTTCATCCTCTGTGCAAGCTACTCAAGTTCCTCCACACCGAACGCCTTAAACCAGGACTTTATCTAGCTGGTTTCAACACAGTCATGCTGGAACAAAAAAGGTCCATCACTAACCGTAGCTACAAGTTTGGATGCACACAATTGTAGAAAACAGCCATTCTCAACTAGGGTTCTGTGGAACCCTAGGGTTCCCACAGAGATTGCTAGGGGTTCCTTCAGCTGTGGCTGATTAACCTCCCATTTTATGGTGACTATATAGTTAACATGGTCAACACCACTTGGTAGAGCCAATTGCATGAAGCCAATGATCTTCTTAGCTGTCTGTAGGGGTTGCATTCTGACCACCACTGTTATGGTTGCATTGTTCCCACTGACCATCAATGGGCACTTTTTCAGTGACCACCAGTGAACTGGTTTTAGCAAAGGTTCCCTGAGACCTGAAGATTATTTCAATGGTTCCCCTGGGGTAAAAAGGTTGAGAAAGGCTGCTCTAAAATGTATCTGCACTAAAATGTACTAACAGCACCCTTCACTGGAAAAACCTGAATGCAATAATATGGAGAGGTTTCCATGCATCTGTCCCACCTATTTAAAAAGGTCTTTGTTAATTTAGGTCATTAGGTCCCAATGTGTTCCTATGTGTTCGTTAATTTACCTGTATAGGTATGGCACAGATTCCCACCGACCTGGTCCAACCCTTTGGGTTGGTAGTGATACCTAGGGCATTGTCCATCCATGTCCCCTCATTCCTTTGGGATATCTATATTCTCCATATTTGTTATGAACAGCAAATTGAGACCAACTACATGCCAACCCTTTCTGTTAGTTCCAATTTTCTCTGGGTTGAGGACCACAGAGTTATTCTGACGCTATGGCCTTTTTAAAAAACTGGAAGTTTCAGTGGAGAAGAAACTTTGTCCTAAAGTGGCCTGATCTGGAATGAAGTAAAAACCCAACTTAAGAGAAGTATGAATCCTACCTATCATACATGTAACACCTTACATCAGATGTGCCCATTGAAAGATTTCCCCTCACTTCCTGTTCCAGTAACATTACCCATCATTCCCTGTTCTGGCTACAGGGGCTCGGTAACATCTTTAGATGGATTTGTCAAATGGTGATAACTAAAACTCATCCTGACGTGTTATTACCCCATCACGAGTGAATGGTATTATAAAGTAAACTGAACTAGACAATTCTTGGTGACCCAGAAAGGATTAATTAGTGGACTTCATCCCTAAAAAATTTGAAGGAAATGTTAATCCTAAAAGCCAGTTTTGGCTGGAGTTTTACTTTAAACATGATCTTCAGATTTCTGATATGGCGTTCTATCTCCTATAGGGCCATTGATAACCATCCAAAGACAGAACCGGATCCCTCTATAGTCTTCCACCCTAATCAGCATACAAATGCTGAACAACCTCCATCTCTCCATCTTTGATCTTCCACCATTCGGGCAGCAAACAAACCAGATTTGTATCTGCCTGATGCAGTTTAATTAACCCTGGGAGCTCGGAATCATCATGAATTATTGAATCGGTGTTGGCGAAGATGCGAACCGCCTAACTCCGCTAATTACCTTGCACTGGGACACCCAGGAATTATTCAATTTGGCTTATTTAATATTACCACTCGCTCTCCTGCCCACGTGTGCTGGAGGACGAGGCATTAATACAACGAATGAGTTTTATTCATTGCGATTTGAGAAATCCCTTGGAAGATGTCAGCCAGCCGGAGACGTGAAAACTCTTGTAATAAAGTGTATTATTGCTGAGGAATATTATTATACTGCAATGATTGTTCTCTCTCCCCCGCCCTCCTCCATGTACCCAAGTCTCCGTTGGTGGCTAGCAATTCCAGACTTGATCCATTTTATATGGAATTACGGCGGCTATCTCTGGGATTAGCGAGAAATTCATTTGTCTCCCGGTATAGCACAGGAGGGTCCTGCCTCGGGCCTGTCAAAGAACTGACAGATTTCATCATTTTTTATTTCTTTGAAATTCATATCACCTGTATGGCCTTTCAATGAATATCGCTGGGGTAGAGCAACACATTTAATGCAGGTTTAAGAAGAGAAAACTGAACCGTGCTGCTAGAGGATAAAGCTGCTGAAAAGGCACATATGGGATCTATGCGTCCCAGAATCCTCCATTACTGGATAGGCAGAGTGGTGTTAAGCAGATCCTAGCAATTCAATACCCAAACACTTAACTGGGCACAAAACCTTTCATCGAAATACATTCCATAGCAGGGGCGGACTGACCATTTGGAAACTCGGGCACTGCCCGAGGGCCCGGGGTCAGTAGGGGGCCCCATGATATGCCCCTGGTACCTTTTTCATAGGCTTTTTTGAGTTTGGGCAAGGACACAGGGGCCCCATGATCCCCTATTGCCCGGGGCCCCATGAGTTGTCAGTTCGCCCCTGCACCGGACCTACTCCACGAATAGGTAAGTTGTAAAGAAAGCTGATGATCCCCGCAGGATGGATCTGATTCGTGGAGCGGGTCCGGTGTCACCCCGTGCGGTAGGTTTCACCCGGTGCGGCACGCACCCCCCTGCACCTGCCTCAGGATGCCACTGGTTCCAGGCCAGTGTCTGACTAGCTGGAGCAGCCAGGTTCAGGATGACAGCCCCCCAATCCTGCACCTTTAGCCCCCCCTCCATTCACACCAGAGCATTTTCCGTGCGTTTCCAAAGACTGAGCCTCCTTGAGAATTGCGCAGTTTGGGCCCCACAGACTTTAATAGGAGCGCCTAAAAAAATGGGGATTTGTGCATTTTACAGACACTCCCTATTAAAAAGGGGAAACGTGCACTTCTGCTCCAGTACTACAAGTCATGCGGAAAAATGCACAAAAAAAGCCCCTAAAGGGCTATGCTCATGCTCAAGTGTGAATGGGGGCTTAGAAGCAAGTTGGAAACAGGGGCGGACTGACCATTTGGAAAGTCGGGCACTGCCTGAGGGCCTGGGGTCAGTAGGGGGCCCCATGAGATGCCCCTGGTACCTTTTTCATAGACTTTTTTGAGTTTGGGCAAGGGCACAGGGGCCCCATGATCCCCTATTGCCCGGGGGCCCCATGAGTTGTCAGTCCGCCCCTGGTTGGAAATGGCTTCATTTTTACAGGTTCCCTTAAATTACCTATAGCATCCATTCATGCCCAGTGCAGCTCACAGCAGCCTCAGGACAGGAACATTACATGGCTATCCTCACAGCAGCCAATTTTTCCGCCCCCCCAATCGCCCATGCTATCCAATATAATGTGAAGGAAATGGAGGGGGTCAGGAAGAGGACACAAAGTGAAAGAAATGTAAAAAAAGGCCAAAAATAAAATATAAGTTCTGGATGGCGAAACGCACAGCAAGTATTTTTCCGTGGTAAACCGTGACAATAAAAAGCTGACCGTGGAGTTTTTAAGTACAAGTCACACAGCTGCACCAGCTCCGGTCGGGCCGGCTTGACAGGCAGGGTCACCGTGATAAATAGACTCGCCTTATAAATGACCCTGACAGACTGCGCTAATTTGTAGCCGCTTTAAAGAGACAAGACCTGATGGAATGCTTTCCCCAACACCCCCCCACCGGCCGAGCGAGAGACGCTCGCTAATTAAACGCCGCGTCCTCCGCTAAACAGATGTGGCCGGGCGACTCTTCGGAGAACCGCCTCCTCTCGCTCCTCGCAAACTCCTGCCAAGCCACTTAGCGCTGCCAAAGTCCCTGTGATTTCATATCTTAAAAGCAAAACACCATCTTTCATCAGAATCCTAGATTCATGGACGCCGGCCAAGGAGACCTTCCGAGTGCTGATAAAACTGCATGAAATATCATTTTTTTGACTTAGAATTCACTTCTGAAGAGTGGGGACAGCCACGCACCAAAGTCAGACGGGTCCGTGCTGACCCAGCCGAACTTTGATCAGTGTATGGCCAGCTTTAGGCTTTGAAACTCTTCAGCAAGTTCTGGAAAAAGGCAGTGTAACGATTTCCCTTGGTTCACATCTCCGTAAAATCGCACTCATTCCTGACATATAGAGAAACTTGCTGCTCTTTAAAACCCCCAGGCATAGGCAAACACGCACAAAAACCCGCGCTGAATAATTCTACCCTGCAGTTTGGTACGACACAATTTTACAGAAGGTTGTGGACTTCTTTCCCCGTGTTTTTGGCAGGTAGGGCAGTCCATTGAAATAAATGAGCTGCTTTACATTCAACACCCAAAGATGATTTAAAAATCTGCTGGGCCAGGCATAGTTGGGTGTAGGTCCTTGGACTTGCCCAGAAAGTCTTGGAGGGAGAACACATGGTCTTATGGTCAGGTTCTCCTCCTTCCATGAGGTCTACCCTCAGGAGAGCCACAACTAGTACATTTGTGGACATTGCTTCAGCAGGTCCTCTAAAGAATGCAGTCTACCTGGTTCAGGCTGGGTGGACCATGAGTACCATGGTCCTCATCAGGAGTCTTGCTCCCTGGGGGATCAGAGCCAGGGTTCTATCTTTTCTGAGGAGGACCATACACCCTATGAATAGGATCTGCCGGAATTCTCCTCTCTTTCCCACTTCTCATGTAAAGCTGGCCATAGATGTCTCGAATTTCGATCAATTCCTGCTGCACTGACTAAAATTCAAGCTGTGGGTGGCACCACCCAACTCAACCAAAGCTGCTTTAAAAATCTGCTGGGCCAGGTATAGTTGGGTGTAGGTCCTTGGACTTGCCCAGAAAGTCTTGGAGGGAGAACATGCGGTCTTATGGTCAGGTTCTCCTCCTTCCATGAGGTCTACCCTCAGGAGAGCCACAACTAGTACATTGGTGGACATTGCTTCAGCAGGTCCTCTAAAGAATGGGGTCCATCTGGTTCAGGCTGGGTGGACCATGAGTACCATGGTCCTCATCAGGAGTCTTGATCCCTGGGGGATCAGAGCCAGGGTTCTATCTTTTCTGAGGAGGACCATACACCCTATGAATATGATCTGCCAGAATTCTCCTCTCTTTTTTTTTTTTATTGAAGTTTGGCATACGATACAACATACAAAAATGTTAAATTACAGCTGCAAAGTCACTAACCACGACATGCCACGTAAGTAAAGAAAAAAAAAATATAACAAACAAAAACAATAACTGTGCCTGCAAATGTACCTGTAGAAGGATGGGCAAAAAAAAAGAAATCTACTCTCTTTGTTCATGGCCATAGATGGCTCACATTTTAGCCAGTTCCTGGTGAATCAGCCAAAATTCAAGGTGCAGGTGGCACCACCCAGCTCAACCAAAGATGATTTAAAAATCTACTGGGCCAGGTAAAGCAGAGTGTAGGTCCTCAGACTTGACTTGAAAGTCTTGAGAGGTTGAGCATGTGGCCTTATGATCAGGTTCTCCCTCTCCCATGGGGTCTCCCTTTCGGGGGAACTCCAGCTAGTACTTGGGTGGACCTTGCCTCGGCAGGTCACCTGTAGAATGGGGTCAACCTGGTTTCGGCCGGGTGGACCACAATTACACCAGTCCCCAACAGGAATCTTGCGCCCTGGGGGACCATGTTAACACCCTGTGTACTTTTTTGTATACTTAACTTTTGTGTGGTCACTTTTTTCTGCACCTGGTGATAGTTTCAAGTGTTCGCACTGCATTGTGGAGCTTAGAAAAAAGAAAAGGAAAAAACTATGACTACTAAGTCAGGTAGGAGTAGGGTGTAGGTCATCAGACTTGCCCTGAAAGTTTTAGGGGGAGGGAATGTGGTCTTTTGGTCAGGTTCTCCCATCAGAGGATCCCCAGCTAGTCCTTGGGTGGACCTTGCTTCAAGAAAACATGGGGGGGAATCTACTGAGCCAGTTGGCAAATTATCAGATGGACAGTGACTAGATATGATCAGTAGTCACCATTGGGCAGCACCATTGGGCAGTTTAGGGGACCTGCTGAAGCAATGTCCATACAAGTACTAGTTGTGGCTCTCCTGAGGGTAGAACTCATGGAAGGAGGAGAACCTGACCATAGGACCACGTGTTCTCCCTCCAAGACTTTCAGGCTCCATGGACCTACATCCAACTATACCTGGCCCAGAAGATTTTTAAAGCAGCTTTGGTTGCGTTGGGCGTTGCCACCCACAGCTTAAATTTTGGTCAATGCAGCAGGAATTGACCGAAATTCAAGACGCCTATGGCCAGCTTTACATGAGAAGTAGAAAATTCTGTCAGATCCTAAATGGAGCTTTCCTTTAAATGTTCTCCAGCTGTGGTAAAAGGGTTAACCTGTTGCGATTAGTGCCGGCCCCTCATTTTAAACCTTTTAATTGGATCTTTTAATTCGTTTTTTTCTTCCCAAACCTGTTTTCCATGCATGTGAACAGGAGGACTGTCCCTCCTGAGCCTCTGAGGTCTGTCACATGATGGGAGGACAGGTCACCCTCTGGTGATGGAGCCCAGGGGATGAGGATTATGGGTTTATTCCTGGTAGAATTATCCCATTTTCCTCCTGTACTATTCCGGTAGCTGCATTCTGAACAATTATAGCTCTGAAACATCCCACACCTGACAGGGCCCCTCCTTCCTCCTCCCTGGGCTCCGCTCACCCGCAGCTTCTGCTGATCTAAGGCCTTCTCTATACCATTCAAACAGAAAAATTAAAAGAAGCTAAATGAGTGGAAATTGGAAGTTGAAAGCAGAGGGAGAGGGAGGGTGTGCTTTTCAGAAAAAATCCTAGAATCAGGCAATTCATACGCTTATGAGGTCAGTCCCTTTAAGTGATCCTTCGATTACCCAGACATCCCTGGGGAGGTCTCTGAGCTCCTCTACCACACTTGCCACATGGTGGGAACAAGTGGCGGAGCTGGGAATCCAGATGGTGGTCATTGAGCCTTGCGCTGATTTAATTTATGGGTGAAGCAAACCTTCATGAGAACATCAAGTGGCTCAGAGAATGGGTTCAGTTAATGGCGGTCAGGGTGCCATTGTCTAACCTGTAGAGGTCTGTGCGTCCCTCCATGGATAAGCCTCCCCAGACCATCACTGACCCACCACCAAAATGGTCATGCTGTACCATGTTACAGGCAGCAGAACATTCTTCACGGCTTCTCCAGAGTCTTTCACGTCTGTCACATTTGCTCAGGGTGAACCTGCTCTCATCTGTGAAAAGCACAGGGCGCCGATGGTGGACCTGCCAATTCTGGTGTTCACTGGCAAATGCCAATCCAGCTCTATGGTGCCAGGCAGTGAGCACAGGGCCCACTAGAGGATGCTGGGCCCTCAGGCCACCCTCATGAAGTCTGTTTCTGATTGTTTGGTCAGAGACATTCACACCAGTGGCCTGCTGGAGGTCATTTTGTAGGGCTCTGGCAGTGCTCATCTTGTTCCTCCTTGCACAAAGGATTAGATACCAGTCCTGCTGATGGGTTTAGGACTTTCTACGGCCCTGTCCAGCTCTCCTAGAGTAACTTCCTGTCTCCTGGAATCTCCTCCATGCTATTGAGACTGTGCTGGGAGACACCAACCTTCTGGCAATGGCACCTATTGATTTGCCATCCTGGAGGAGTTGGACTGCCTGTGCAACCTCTGTAGGGTCCAGGTATGACCTCATGCTACCAGTAGTGACACTGACCCTAGCCAAATGCAAAACTAGTGACAAACAGTCCGAAACGATTAGTAGGGAAAAAAATGTCAGTGTCCTCCACCTGTAAAACCATTCCTGTTTTGGGGATCGTCTCATTGTTGGCCATCTAGTGCACCTGTTGTTAATTTAATTAACTCCAAAAGCAGCTGAAACTGATTGACATCCCCCTCTGCGACTTACCTGACCAGATCCATATCCCAGGAGTCTCATTGACGTGTGTGTGTGTGTGTGTGTGTGTGTGTGTGTGTGTGTGTGTGTGTGTGTGTGTGTGTGTGTGTGTGTGTGTGTGTGTGTGTGTGTGTGTGTGTGTGTGTGTGTGTGTGTGTGTGTGTGTGTGTGTGTGTGTGTGTGTGTGTGTGTGTGTGTGTGTGTGTGTGTGTGTGTGTGTGTGTGTGTGTGTGTGTGTGTGTGTGTGTGTGTGTGTGTGTGTATATAGACACATACACATTTAAATATCTAAATATATCATTTTGAAGAAAAAAAATAAAATAATATATATATTTTTTTTCTTCAAAATTATATATGTAGACATTTAAATGCATATGTATGTGTGTATATATATATATATATATATATATATATATATATAAAAATGAAAAGTTCAATATTATATATATTTTAAAGAAAATATAATAAAAACAACTTCTCTACATACACATGACATAGGTTTATAAAAATATTAAAGCAAGAAAGAAAATGTTTCATCCTAATAAGTGTCTGGAACTTTTCCTCGATTACATGGATGAGCACAGGATAAGTGATGGAATCTCTGATCTTGGCCCCTCCATACAAAAGGGCCGGTGACAGGGATCCATAGGCCGCAGCCTCTGCCCCCCCCCCCCCTTCATATTCTCCCTCCGCTCTCATTCAGCCTCAGGCAGTCCAGCAGACATGCTCAGCCATGGGATAAGTTGGCCGGTTCTAGAAATGGCTGCATGGCATTTCTCAAGACAGGTTTCCTGATGGTAACAACAGTGTTAAAACAGCTACTTGTATTCATCAGGAGCCCTTGTGACGGGTGACAACGCAGGAAAGTTTTTGGAAGACAGGGACAGAGCGTTGTCACCCTACAATAGGAAGTGTCTGAACAAAAACCAACATTGACAGGATCACCAGGGATTATTGTAATAGAAGCTGCACAAAGAGAACTTGTACTAGAAGGTGTGGCCACACACAGGAACAAAGCTTTGAAATCTGTGCACATGTACCTGGCAGTTGGATTTAAAGGAGACCACCCCAGCAATAGCAGGCTGCAGGTTTATTATAATAATAGGCAGTATTGAAGATGCAGATAGAGCTGAGCGGAGACGTCAGGGTCCCCCTGGGGCCCTGAGATGTATAGCCTATCAAGTATGCCTTGTTTATAAGACGAATGATTATAAAGCGTGTGCAGCAATGTTCCCAGCCCCCCCGGGCCCCCCGAGCATGTTTATTGATCTGTCAGTATTGATAGCGGGAATACTGCGAGGTGTAAACGCTGTGTGCGCTCCTCGGGCCCGCTGCGTCCGCCCCGACGCCCCTTCAATCACTCTCTTTCCAGATGAAGAACACGGGACCTCGGACGGTTCTACCGGTTACCTGACAGCGAGATGGTTCACCAGGCAGAATATTAATAGTCTATGAAGAGCGATCCCCTCTAGAGCAAACGCAAGCGTAAAGCACAACGCGGAGCCGTCATCTGCCGTGTCAGGGAAATTCCAACTCTACGACACTAATGGAACCAAAGGCCATAGGTGCTCTGTGTCTTAAAGCTAAATTCTAGGCAGATAGGAAAAAAAAAAAAAAAAGATACCAATGAATACAGCTCCAAAATCATAAATACAGCCTTTCACAGTTCCTGTACAACAGAGCTCAGACTGGGAGAAGGAGAAGCAGCACAAGGAGCCAATCATCGGTACTGCACTGCTCATCTGCTAACAAGATAGGAGGAGAGAGTAGAGTGACAGAGAGTTCAGCCTATCAGTGTGCTGCTTCTTCTTTCACTGTCCAGTCACAGGCTGGAATAAGGACCAGACCTGTAAGTGTCACTGGACTGCTGTGTGACAGAGCTGTGGAAATCTCAGGACTCGGTGGACATGGATACAAATCCTTTGGCAGTTAAAACATACTTTTTTCTGAATCTGGTGTTGTGAGCTGCACTGTGCTCAACCAACAGGTACAATGAGGTTAGGATCATGCCAAAGGAATTTTGCTTTATACATATAGTGCCACCTTGGTTTAGCTAGGACTGCACAGTAGCTGCAGTTCCATATCAGGCTTGTAGTTGGGAGTCCTTGCATTGTCAGTTTAGATGGGAAAGAAGTAGGTGAAGCAGGATGGAGTGGCAATGTATCCAAACTGTATTCTGGCTTTTCTCCTTCTTGTATCACTTACGTTGAGAATGGATAAAGATGCGTTCATGACGCATCAAAGTGGACCTGTACAAATATACAAATAGCAGCCCATGTGCCCAAGTGTGAACATCATGGTACTGCAGACTCTCAATGGTGGATATATAGGACCTTCATCGTCTTCTAGAAGGTCCCGGGAGACCTCCTATCCCGTGGACACTCTAGTAGGCCACCACCTTCTGCAGGTCACTATTGGTTGTGATGGGTGGTCTCTCTGACCACTACAGAGCAGAGGAAAGGGCTGACTAGTTGGCTCCCTGTTTGCCCACGTGCCCAAGTGTGATCACCGTACAACTGCAGACACTCAGAGGTGGACACACATGACCTTCATCATCTTCTAGAAGGTCCTTGGAGACCCCTAACCTGGGGGCACACTGGTAGGCCAATCAACTATATGTTGGCACTTTGATCCCACCACCTTCTACAGGTCTCTGTTTGTAGTGGATGGTCTCCCTGACCAATATAGAGCTGTGGAAAGGGCTGATTAGTTGGTTCCATGTTGCCCTACTTGTCCATGTCTGATCACCATGCTATTGCAGGCACTCAGAGGTGGATACACATGACCATCATCTTCTAGAAGGTCCATGAAGACCTCTATCCTCATTGCACTTTTGCCAATCAATTAGAAGTTCACACTTGACCCCACCACCTTCTGCAGGTCTCTGTTGGTTGTAGTGGGTGATATCCCGACCATACAGAACTGTGGGAAGGGCTGACTAGTTGGATCAATGTTGGTCCATCTGCTCAAGTGTTTTCACCATGCTACCGCAGGCACTCAGATCATGATAAACTTGACTTTCATCATCTTCTAGAAGGTTCATAAAGACCCTTATTCTGAGGGCAATCTAGTAGGCCAATTAACTATAAGCTGGCGCCTGACCCCTCCACTTTCTGCAGGTCTCTTTTGGCTGGGATGGATGGTCTCTCTGACCAATACAGAAATGAGTGAAGAAGCAACTAGTTGGCTTCCAGGGCACTTTACAAAATACCAGCATGTCAAAGAAGCAGTGGGCAGGAATTTTTTGGCACTCCAACACATTGGCAAGACTAGACGTTACCAAAACTGATGGATACACTCATGTCCATGAATTTTACCTGGGATGGAAAAAGTAGCAAAAACCATGTCCATTCCTAAACCAGCCCCAAGGCAACCAGTTTGATAAAGATCAAGCAAAGGACTCCATCTTTGAGGTAAAGGAGACGTACAGAATGCAAGGGATACTGACAGAGCCAAAGGTCTGTCAGTACTCAATAGCCAATTAATATTTATCATGTCATTCAACAAAGTGACCTCTGCCACAATGACATTCTCCTTTAAATTCAGAGTACAGAATAATGAATCACACATCTCTACGATTCGGCATTAATGACTTTTCGGTCACAGGGTCATAATGAACAAGACTCGCCATACACGGGACGAATTCTTTAGGCAAAAACTCCATAATTATTACGTTGACGGGTGACACTTGCTGCTGGTTAGCTGTCCATGTCTTCACTTAATTACAGCTCTGCAGTAAGCAGTAATTAGCATCAGCCAGAGGCCTGCTGGGGTTAAATGGTATTTACAGGACGACGCTTAATTGATCAAGGACAAGCAGGAGATGACTGGGGGGTTAGAACGACAATTAATAGCTGGAGCGTGACTTGTACTACATCACCGCTTATAAAAGAGATACATGATCTCAAGACAGAGATAACTGCATCTCCCATCCATCTAGATACCTTGTATCTATAAATCCTGATATCTTGTATCCATCCATCAACATGCCTTGTATCTATCCATCCAGGTATCTTGTGTCTAGAAATCCATACATCTTGTAGCCATCTAGATGCCTTGAATCTATAAATCCAGATATCTATTATCCATACATCCAGATATCATGTATCTAATAATCTATACATCTTGTATCTATAAATCCAGATACCTTGTATCTATAAATCCAGATACCTTGTATCCATCCATCCAGATACCTTGTATCCATCCATCCAGATACCTTGTATCCATCCATCCAGATACCTTGTATCTATAAATCCTGATATCTTGTATCCATCCATCAACATGCCTTGTATCTATCCACCCAGGTATCTTGTGTCTATAAAATGTATACATCTTGTAGCCATCTAGATGCCTTGTATCTATAAATCCAGATATCTTGTAGCCATCCATCTAGAAACCTTGTATCTATCCACCCAGATACCTTGCATCTATAAATCCAGATATCTTGTATTCAACCATCTAGAAACCTTGTATCTATAAATCCTGATATCTTGTACCCTTTCATCCAGATATCTTTTATCTATAAATCCAGATATTTTGTATCTATAAAACTAGATATCTATAAATCCAGATATTTTGTATCCATCTAGATATATTGTATCTATAAATTTTGATATATTGTATCAATACATTCAGATATCTTATATCCTTCCATACAGATATCCAGCATCCTTCTATCCATTCAGATATCTTGTAACCATCCATCCATTCAGATACCTTGTATCCATCCTTCCAGATATCTGGATGGATAGATACAAGGTATCTGGAAGGATGGATACGAGATATCTGGAAGGATGGATACGAGATATCTGGATAGATGGATACAAGATATCTGGATAGATGGATACAAGATATCTGGATAGATGGATACAAGATATCTGGACGGATACAAGATATCTGGACGGATGGATACAAAATATCTGGATGGAAGGATACAAAATATCTGGATGGAAGGATACAAGATTTCAAGTTTTATAGACTGAAGATATCTGGATGGATACAAGAAGTAACGGAACCGACCCCAGTCTGTGCTTGGGTACTTCCATTAGAATACCGCTTCCCCGTCTGAACACCGACCACGGACACCACCGCTGACCATACAAGACTAGACGACACCAGTCTTGGAAGTAAACCAGGAAATAGACTAGTTTATTTTAAACACAGATACAAGATTTATACATTCAAGGGAACAATCCCCCCCTCCCTGCATAATGACACAGGGCGGGGAAATCTACATTTAGTAACAAGAGACACACCAGCAGATAGTCCCATCAGGAGGGAGGGCTGCTGTAGACCCCCCCCCCCACACCAAGCCAATACACATAAACACCTACATCCCTTCATATTTTGCTCCCAGGCAAGACACACAATAGAACAATGGGATGCAACCACATGGCATTAAACAATTCACAACCACCCCCCACCCCTTCCCCAATATTAGGACAGATCACACTGTACCCCTAACAGGCACAGGGTGACTTACACATAAGAGGGATATGGGGAGCTGAGACAGGGGTCTCCCCACCTCCCCAAAGTGAGCTGGGTTCCATGGGCCCCCCCACCCAAAGTGACAAGATATCTGAATGGATGGATACACAATACCTGAGTGGATGGAAGAATACAAAATATCTGCATGGATAAATATAAAGTATCTGGATGGAAGAATACAAGATATCAAGTTTTATAGACTGAAGATATCTGGATAGATACAAGATATCTGAATGGATAAATATAAAGTATCTGGATGAATGGATACGGGATATCTAGTTTTATAGATTGAAGCTATCTGGATGGAAGGATGCAAGGTACCTTCAATCTATAAAACCAGATATCTTGTAACCATTCATCCAGATACTTTATATTTATCCATTCAGATATTTTGCATCTATCCAGATATCTTCAGTCTATAAAACTTGATATCTTGTTTCTTTAAATCTAGATATCTTGTATCCTTCCATCCAGATATCTGTATCCATGAAGATATCTTGTATCCTTCCATCCAGATATCTTGTATCCTTCCATCCATTCAGATATCTTGTATCCTTCCATCCATTCAGATATCTTGTATCCTTCCATCCATTCAGATATCTTGTATCCTTCCATCCATTCAGATATCTTGTATCCTTCCATCCATTCAGATATCTTGTATCCTTCCATCCATTCAGATATCTTGTATCCTTCCATCCATTCAGATATCTTGTATCCTTCCATCCATTCAGATATCTTGTATCCTTCCATCCATTCAGATATCTTGTATCCTTCCATTCATCCAGATATCTTGTATCCTTCCTTCCATGCAGATATCTTGTATCCTTCCTTCCATGCAGATATCTTGTATCCTTCCTTCCATGCAGATATCTTGTATCCTTCCTTCCATGCAGATATCTTGTATCCTTCCATCCATGCAGATATCTTGTATCCTTCCATCCATGCAGATATCTTGTATCCTTCCTTCCATGCAGATATCTTGTATCCTTCCATCCATGCAGATATCTTGTATCCTTCCATCCATGCAGATATCTTGTATCCTTCCATCCATGCAGATATCTTGTATCCTTCCATCCATGCAGATATCTTGTATCCATGCAGATATCTTGTATCCTTCCATCCATGCAGATATCTTGTATCCTTCCATCCATGCAGATATCTTGTATCCTTCCATCCATGCAGATATCTTGTATCCTTCCATCCATGCAGATATCTTGTATCCTTCCATCCATGCAGATATCTTGTATCCTTCCATCCATGCAGATATCTTGTATCCTTCCATCCATGCAGATATCTTGTATCCTTCCATCCATTCAGATATCTTGTATCCTTCCATCCATTCAGATATCTTGTATCCATGCAGATATCTTGTATCTCTCAATGTATCAGGGTCCTTTCACACAGGCATTCTGTTTTTTTCCATCAGTTCATTCATGTTTTTTTCAAAGAAACACCATTAGTTTATCAGTTTTTTTACATCCACTACCAATTCAAAAATGGATAGTTTGTTTACATCCATTTTTTGTCTATTCTGTTTTTTCTTTAATGGAACAAAAATGCAATCTTGTTTCGTTTTCAAAAATTGTCCTGAACGCAAACCGACAAAAAACGAATGTAAACGGCCGGCGTCGATTTTTCATCCATTTTTCCATAGAGATGCATTGATCAACGGATGGTTGAAACACAAAACGGAATGCCCGTGTGAAAGGTGCCTTTACCTTGTATCCACCCATACAGATAATTCTCTGATCTGTTTATTTACATGGAAGTCCTGAGGACCTGTTCACACATGCAGTTTCCTAGGACAGATTCACACTTCACTGTTCTCATGCTGGGCGTTAATGCATGTTATGTTGAGTCTTCATCTGTGCTGGTTTAATCTGCCTTCCCTGGTCATCCCCCATCCCAATCATCATGCAAGTGAAAATCTGAATAAAACCTGATTGTTTTCATGAACTACCTTACTAATGATGTCATCACTGGGTCTCAATGCTTTTCTATGCAATGCAGGCAGATCATGGCTGGTGGGAGGGGCAGGGTGCTGTACATGAAAACATCACAGCACCCTGCCTCCTATTCCTCTCAAGACCCCTCAGCCCTGATGCAAGCAGTGGGCTGGCTCTTAGGAGGATTTATGCAAATATCACAACACTTCAATGAACGGCTGGATGTCAGTCTAGAGGAGTGAGTACACCTAGGCAGGCTGCATGTGCATGCACAGCGTCAAGGGTGGACTGACAAGTCATGGGGCCCCCGGGCAATAGAAAATCATGGGGCCCCTATGTCTTCGCCCACACTCAAACCACACCAAAAAAAGCCTATGAAAAGGTTCCAGGGGCATCTCATGGGGCCCCCTACTGACCCCGGGCCCTCAGGCAGTGCCCGAGTGCCTAAATGGTCAGTCTGCCCCTGCACAGCGTTCTAGGTAATCGCACCATGATTGAATAAACTGAAATCCAATGCATGAAAGGGGCGGGCCAGGGACAGTCGGGCTGGGGTGGAAAGAGCTAGGTGATGCTGGGTGTCCTCCAGCCAGGAAATGAGGCGGAGCTCTATCTGACTTGCTGCAGCTTCTAATGCACACTGTGAGAGGCTGACAGTGTGCAGTGAAATCAGAGGAAGCCATTGCAGTCCAGGAGAGGAGCGGGTCCAACTGGACTGGAGGGAAGTCCGGAGAGAGGATTTAACCCCTTCCTACCCCCTCCCAGAGGCCCTTTAAGTTAGCCTTTATGGTGTGAGGCGGAATCACATGTCAGTCAGTCACATGCAGGGGCGGACTGACAACTCATGGGGCCCCCAGGCAATAGCGGATCATGGGGCCCCTGTGTCCTTGCCCAAACTCAAAAAAGCTTATGAAAACAGTAGCAGGGGCATCTCATGGGGCCCCCTACTGACCCCGGGCCCTCGGGCAGTGCCCCTGGTCACATGATGACCGGATGTTGCAGTGGTCACATGACCAGGAGCCCATTCCACCGCTGCGTTGCTGTGCATCGTGATGGCGTTCACAATGCAGTAACACACAAATGTGAATGGATTCCGAAAGCACATTTCTAGTAAGGAAGGGTTATACCCTCTGCCAGGTTTATTCCACTGATTGTGTCTCAATAAGAAGATTTCCCTTCACTTCCTGTCCCAATGCAAAAAAAAAAAATGAATGTCGCTGTGACGCCACGTGACGAAACATGATGCAACGCGCTATTGAGCAGAACGCTGAAAGAACCGTTATTCTGAGACATTTTACTAAAAATGTAAAAAGTGAACATCCCACCGCCCTGCACATCTCCCACCAGTGCATGTGTCCTGCTGACCAAAACAGGGCAGTTGAGAGCCTTGTGACTCCTCTGCACCCCTCTACATCCTGGTGCTGAATTTATCCGCAATGTATAGAAGAGGGGATCTAGAGGAGTCTGTACAGTATGGCTGCCCCCCCCCCCCCCGGGTAATGGGGCCGCCCCAGGCACGGTCCTACACAGGCCATCATGGCACACAGCCCCCAGGTGTGATGATTGGGGCAGATCACTCCCCATTCTCCTCCTGACCTGGGAGGGGGAAGGTTGGACTGGTCGCGGCTCCCTGCAGGAGCAACACAGGGACCCCAGACCCGGACACTGGCCTTTTCCCCTCCATTTCAATCTGATTGATTGGACAATCGCTGCGTCATCCCAGTGTGGGCCGGAGATTCTAAAACCTGATCATCAGACAGGTAAGGACCGGTCATGTGACCTTAGCCCAACCACAAGTCCCAGCACTCCCTGCCGGCCAGGTGTGGACATGCGCTGTTGTATTGTCGAGATGGCATGCTGGGACTTGTAGTCTTGTCTGTGTTAGCTTTAGGTGATATAACCACTGTAGTACCACAAGTCCCAGCATTCCCTGCCAGCCAGGCTTGGACATATACTCTTGTACTGCAGATATAGCATGCTGGGACTTGTAGTTTGTCCATGTGTTATATTTAGGAGATAAGCATTGTGGAACCACAATACCCAGCATTTCCTCCAGGTCAAGGGTGGTCATGTGCTCTCATACGCCTAACACAGCATGCTGGGACTTGTAGTTTTGTCTACAGCAGACAGCTTTAAGAGAACCATTGTGGAACCACAAGTCCCAGCATGCCGTGTTAGCAGTATGAGAGCACAAGACCACCCCTGACTGGCAGGGAATGCTGGGACTTGTGGTTCCATAATGGTTATTTCCCCTAAAGCCGCCTGCTATAGACAAAACTACAAGTCCCAGCATGCCGTGTTAGCAGTATGAGAGCACAAGACCACCCTTGACTGGCAGGGAATGCTGGAACTTGTAGTTTTGTCTATAGCAGGCAGCTTTAGGGGATATAACCATTATGGAACCACAAGTACCAGCATTCCCTGCCAGTCAAGGGTGGTCATGTGCTCTCATACTGCTAACACAGCATGCTGGGACTTGTAGTTCTGTCTGTAGCAGGCAGCTTTAGGCAATATACCGGCCTGGCTGTCATGGTCATCCTTGGGTCTCAGGTTAATAATGTCCATTTTTCAGGGATTGTCTGATAACAGCATCCATTATACATGTAACCGCCAAAAACTAAACCGCCTATAGCAATGCAGGCTCCACCCACCCCCAAATTGTATCACATTAATATTCATAGATGTACCGATGGAATCGGTCGTACCTGAGTAGGCGGAGCTCACATGGTGGTCGGTTGTGACGCGCCAACTGCCATTTTTGAGTCGTACAGGAAGTCAGCTGTGCTCAGGAAAAGGCTTCCCCCTCCAAACACATTTTTATGAATTGATGGATTTTTTTTTTAACTCGGCAGCCCGGACTTCTGTGTTGCCTGTTTGCTGGTGATAACTTTGGTCACAATCAGTTTTCCTGGGTTGTGGAATGAGATGGAGGAGAGCGTTCCCAGCACAGGGCATTAGCTGCACCTGCTGGGGGGGCAGGGCTTATCCAGCCAGGTGTGGTGACAGGCCACACCCCCATCAGGTGCGGGTAATGAGTCTGGCTGCTCACACCTGCGTTCCCAGCACACGGCATTAGCTGTACCTGCTGAGGGGCGGGGCTTATCCAGCCAGGTGTGGTGACAGGCCACACCCCCACCCTGCAGGTAATGAGTCTGGCTGCTCACACCTGCGTTCCCAGCATAGGGCATTAGCTGCACCTGCTGGGGGCGGGGCTTATCCAGCCAGGTGTGGTGACAGGCCACACCCCCACCCTGCAGGTAATGAGCCTGGCTGCTCACACCTGCATTGACTATGAAGGTTCCAGTCTTGTTCCTCCAGCAGCCCTGGGGTGTTCACAGGTCTCAGGCTAGGTTCACACCTATGCAGGTTGCGTTTGACCCGTTTCTGCTGTGCGCTTTGCGTTTTTGATGCGTTTTGCAGGGTTTTTATTTTTAATTTTTTTTTAATTCTACTTGTTGTTAGGCAGATTTAAAACTCAAAATGCATAAAAAAAGCACTACATGCTTTTCTGCAACGCTTCCATTGGAGTCTATAGAGCCAAAAACGCAACTTTTTTACGTTCAAAAAAGTCCCTCTTTCCAAAAAACGCACCGCGTGAAAACATGGAGATGTGAACGTGTCCCATTGGAAAGCATGTTAAATGGACTGCCGTGCGTTTCTGCAAAACGCTGCGGAAAACGCTTAGGTGTGCACAGGCTAAGGCCGGCCATACGTGGGTTGAAATTCGACCGATTTTTTTCATCTTAAAATCGGACCAAAGAATAATCGCCAATTTTCGCTCTGTTAGTGGGTCAATGGCACCGGCCGATTTTCATGGTTCCTCCCCTTTCCAGTGATCGGGCATGTTGGAAAATTCGTGAAAAACGACCGATTTTGAACTCAATGACGGTCAAATCGTACAATCGGTTTTCCGAAAAGAATATGCGCATGAGCCGTGACCTGGAAGGAACAGAAGTTTCGCCTGTTATATGGGGTGAACTTTATGACTCGGTCGGCCGATTTTCAAAATCATCGATGGCGCCATCGGATTACCGAGCGAACAACGTTTTTGATTTTCGGACGAAAAATCGTTCGGAATTCGAACCATGTATGGCCTGCATAAGCCCCATTCAGGGCCAGTTCACACGCCATGCTTTTTTTTTTTTTTTTGTATCCAAAATGCATAGAAAGTAGGTTCTCTGGTTGTCAATGTCATAGTTCACATCAGTGCTTGCAGTTCCGGTAAAAAAAAAAAAAGTAGAACATGCTGCATTTTTTCTGCACAGAACTGTACTGGAACGTTGAAAAAAAAACACATAAAAAAGCACAAAAAATGAACATGTCCCTATTTAAATTGATGAAAAAGAGAGGTGGAAAAAATGAACTGGAATTCATAAAAAATGCACTGGAACGTGTAAAAAACACATAAACCCACCAAAACGCATCAAAAACACGCATCTGGACTGGGTTTCTATAGTGTGAACCGGCCCTCACACTACTATACAGGAACAGCAGATGCCATGCCCAGGGGAACCGATTCATTTCTCTGAGCTGCCCAAACACACAAGAAGCCCATACACCATTCGGAGCCCAAAGCTTCACGTGTAGATTGCGTGTTTTCTTCACATTTTCACATGCACTTTTTTTTTTTTTTGTGCATTTGGGATGCAAATAATGAATGGCACGTGCATTTTTTTGGCGTGCAATTTTACCTGCATTCATGCCCTACAATAGAGTGAATGCCAATGCAACCATGCACATGCCCAAGTGTGCCGCCATTCATTGGGATTGGCCCCCAACATACTATACATTGATGTCTGTGCGTTGTGTTGAGAGATGATGGCCGTGTGCAGTTTTCGGTCCATTGTGGTGTGATGGCGGCTCATTCAGCCTTTACGCAGTGCATATTAATGCACACCGCCATGGACGCCAATGGTGTGAATACAACCTTAGGGCCTATTTAGATCTATGTGTGCGTTCAAGTTTTTTTTATAGTATTAAGCAGATGCGCTTTCATGCGTCAACATGCATTTCTTTTGTATGTTGGCATTAGCTTTAACCCTAGGTCACATCTGTGCGGGTGGTGCCGCTGCGGATCCACACCAAAATCCGTGCAGCCACACAGAGAAATGCGGACCCGCGTTTCCGATAGGATTGACAGCCATTGGCCAAGGCTGCTGCTAACGCATCAAAATGCATGTTATATGCGTTTTGATGCACTGTGATTGCCTTCTATGGACCACCCAATGCACTGAAATGCAGAATAAAATGTATGCCGTATTATATACGTCAGTGCCGGGAGGGTAACGCACTATTTTTATTATGGGGAAGTTGGACACATACATTTCAGCATGTTGCAACATGTATGTAGGAACGAAATAGGGTGGATGGGATTTTATTTTCTTGTCCTTGGAAATGTCCTTAGTTTTCAGGGACGATGGACCAGCTGAACTATACAGTGCCTGTTCTTTTCAGCATTCAGCTCCTTTTTTTAAGAGAACCTGTTTTAAAATGATTGAAAATACCTGAAAGATACCCGGGGGGAAGTCATTGCTAACCATGGAGATCCAATTGTAATATTTTTAATATTATTATTATTATACAGGATTTATATATTATTATTATTATTATTATACAGGATTTATATATTATTATTATTATTATACAGGATTTATGTATTATTATTATACAGGATTTATATATTATTATTATACAGGATTTATATATTATTATTATTATTATACAGGATTTATGTATTATTATTCAGGATTTATATATTATTATTATTATTATTATACAGGATTTATATATTATTATTATTATTATTATTATACAGGATTTATATATTATTATTATACAGGATTTATATATTATTATTATTATTATTATACAGGATTTATATATTATTATTATTATTATTATACAGGATTTATGTATTATTATTATACAGGATTTATATATTATTATTATACAGGATTTATATATTATTATTATTATTATTATACAGGATTTATATATTATTATTATTATTATACAGGATTTATGTATTATTATTATTCAGGATTTATATATTATTATTATTATACAGGATTTATATATTATTATTATACAGGATTTATATAGTATTATTATACAGGATTTATATATTATTATTATACAGGATTTATATATTATTATTATTATTATTATTATTATTATACAGGATTTATATATTATTATTATTATTATACAGGATTTATGTATTATTATTCAGGATTTATATATTATTATTATTATTATACAGGATTTATATATTATTATTGTACAGGATTTATATATTATTATTATTATTATTATTATTATTATACAGGATTTATATATTATTATTATTATTATACAGGATTTATGTATTATTATTATTCAGGATTTATATATTATTATTATTATACAGGATTTATATAGTATTATTATACAGGATTTATATAGTATTATTATACAGGAGTTATATATTATTATTATACAGGATTTATATATTATTATTATTATTATTATTATACAGGATTTATATATTATTATTATTATTATACAGGATTTATGTATTATTATTCAGGATTTATATATTATTATTATTATTATACAGGATTTATATATTATTATTATACAGGATTTATATATTATTATTATTATTATACAGGATTTATATATTATTATTATTATTATTATTATTATTATACAGGATTTATATATTATTATTATTATTATTATACAGGATTTATGTATTATTATTATTCAGGATTTATTTTTTATTATTATTATACAGGATTTATATATTATTATTATACAGGATTTATATAATATTATTATACAGGATTTATATATTATTATTATACAGGATTTATATATTATTATTATACAGGATTTATATATTATTATTATTATACAGGATTTATATATTATACAGGATTTATATATTATTATTATTAATATTATTATTATACAGGATTTATATATTATTATTATACAGGATTTATATATTATTATTATTATTATACAGGATTTATATATTATTATTATTATTATTATACAGGATTTATGTATTATTATTATACAGGATTTATATATTATTATTATACAGGATTTATATATTATTATTATTATTATTATACAGGATTTATATATTATTATTATTATTATACAGG
>NW_028321591.1:0-53600 GCF_062004578.1 Staurois parvus | reverse complement strand
TCTTCTTTTCATTCTTCTTCTTCTTTTCATTCCTCTTCTTCTTCTTCTTCTTTTCATTCTTCTTCTTCTTTTCATTCTTCTTTTCATTCTTCTTCTTCTTTTCATTCTTCTTCTTCTTCTTTTCATTCTTCTTTTCATTCTTCTTCTTTTCATTCTTCTTCTTTTCATTCTTCTTTTCATTCTTCTTCTTTTCATTCTTCTTTTCATTCTTCTTCTTCTTCTTTTCATTCTTCTTCTTCTTCTTTTCATTCTTCTTTTCATTCTTCTTCTTCTTTTCATTCTTCTTCTTTTCATTCTTCTTCTTCTTCTTTTCATTCTTCTTTTCATTCTTATTCTTCTTTTCATTCTTATTCTTCTTCTTTTCATTCTTCTTTTCATTCTTCTCCTTTTCATTCTTCTTCTTCTTCTTTCATTCTTCTTCTTCTTCTTTTCATTCTTCTTTTCATTCTTCTTCTTTTCATTCTTCTTCTTCTTCTTCTTCTTTTCATTCTTCTTCTTCTTCTTCTTTTCATTCTTCTTTTCATTCCTCTTCTTCTTTTCATTCTTCTTCTTCTTCTTTTCATTCTTCTTCTTCTTCTTTTCATTCTTCTTCTTCTTTTCATTCCTCTTCTTCTTCTTCTTTTCATTCTTCTTCTTCTTCTTTTCATTCTTCTTCTTCTTCTTTTCATTCTTCTTTTCATTCTTCTTCTTCTTCTTCTTTTCATTCTTCTTCTTCTTCTTTTCATTCTTCTTCTTCTTCTTCTTCTTCTTCTTTTCATTCTTCTTCTTCTTCTTTTCATTCTTCTTCTTCTTTTCATGCTTCTTTTCATTCTTCTTCTTCTTCTTTCCATTCTTCTTCTTCTTCTTTTCATTCTTCTTTTCATTCTTCTTCTTCTTCATCTTCTTTTCATTCTTCTTCTTCTTTTCATTCTTCTTCTCATTCTTCTTTTCATTCTTCTTCTTCTTCTTTTCATTCTTCTTCTTCTTCTTTTCATTCTTCTTCTTTTCATTCTTCTCCTTCTTCTTTTCATTCTTCTTTTCATTCTTCTTCTTCTTCTTCTTTTCATTCTTCTTTTCATTCTTCTTATTCTTCTTTTCATTCTTCTTCTTCTTTTCATTCTTCTTTTCATTCTTCTTCTTTTCATTCTTCTTCTTCTTTTCATTCTTCTCTTCTTTTCATTCTTCTTCTTCTTCTTTTCATTCTTCTTTTCATTCTTCTTCTTCTTCTTCTTTTCATTCTTCTTCTTTTCATTCCTCTTCTTCTTCTTTTCATTCTTCTTCTTTTCATTCTTCTTCTTCTTTTCATTCTTCTTTTCATTCTTCTTCTTCTTCTTCTTTTCATTCTTCTTCTTCTTCTTTTCATTCTTCTTCTTTTCATTCTTCTTCTTCTTCTTTTCATTCTTCTTCTTCTTCTTCTTCGTCGTGCCCCGTGACTGCCCAAATGAGTGAAGTGTGCGGTGATTCTAAGATCGACGGCACTCATCTGCATGTCATACTGACTGACAGTATTATTTCTCTTCCCCAGCAGACTCCAAGGGCATTTAAATTAAAGGTACAGTGTTCTGCACTAATATAAAGGCTCTCTGAAGCCTAGAAACCCTTTAAATAAGTTAAATTCGCATCGAATCGAATTTCTCCCACAAATTCGGCGAATCAGCCGAATCGAATTTTTGAATAATTCGCTCATCTCTAATCATTTTCAAAATTTGAATTTCAAAAGGCAGCTATATTCCAACACTAAGGCTACTTTCACATTGAGGAGTTTTTGCATTAAAAAAAGGTGACTGAAAAGCTCAAGAAAAACTCTTCCCTGTGTCTGTGATTGTATATCTATGTATGTGAATGTGATTTTGCACAAGTCGCAGCCTATGAGTGCATTCAAATCTATGCTATGTAGAGTCACAGCAACTTTCCCCCCTTCCAGTCCGGACACGTTCCCCCCCTTCCAGTTCGGACACGTTCCCCCCTTCCAGTTCGGACACGTTCCCCCCCCTTCCAGTTCGGACACGTTCCCCCCTTCCAGTCTGGACACTTTCCCCCCCTTCCAGTCCGGACACTTTCCCCCCCTTCCAGTCCGGACACTTTCCCCCCTTCCAGTCCGGACACTTTCCCCCCCTTCCAGTCCGGACATTTTCACCCCCTTACAGTCCGGACACTTTCACCCCCTTCCAGTCCGGACACTTTCATCCCCTTCCAGTCCGGACACTTTCACCCCCTTTCAGTCCGGACACTTTCCCCCCTTCCAGTCCGGACACTTCTCACCCCCTTTCAGTCCGGACACTTTTCCCCCTTCCAGTCCGGACACGTTCCCCCCCTTCCAGTCCGGACACTTTCCCCCCCTTCCAGTCCGGACACTTTCCCCCCCTTCCACTCCGGACACTTTCCCCCCCTTCCAGTCCGGACACTTCCCCCCCTTCCAGTCCGGACACTTTCACACCCTTCCAGTCCGGACACTTTCCCCCCTTCTAGTCCGGACACTTTCCCCCCTTCCAGTCCGGACACTTTCACCCCCTTCCAGTTCGGACACTTCCACCCCCCTTCCAGTCCAGACACTTTCACCCCCTTCCTGTCCGGACACTTTCCCCCCCCCCCAGTCTGGACACTTTCACCCCCTTCCAGTCCGGACACTTTCCGCCCTTCCAGTCCGGACACTTTCACCCCCTTCCAGTCCGGACACTTTCACCCCCTTCCAGTCCGGACACTTTCACCCCCTTCCAGTCTGGACACTTTCCCCCCCTTCCAGTCCGGACACTTTCCCCCCCTTCCAGTCCGGACACTTTCACCCCTTCCAGTCCGGACACTTTCCCCCCCTTCCAGTCCGGACATTTTCACCCCCTTACAGTCCGGACACTTTCACCCCCTTCCAGTCCGGACACTTTCATCCCCTTCCAGTCCGGACACTTTCACCCCCTTTCAGTCCGGACACTTTCCCCCCTTCCAGTCCGGACACTTCTCACCCCCTTTCAGTCCGGACACTTTTCCCCCTTCCAGTCCGGACACTTTCCCCCCCTTCCAGTCCGGACACTTTCCCCCCCCTTCCAGTCCGGACACTTTCCCCCCCTTCCAGTCCGGACACTTTCACCCCCTTCCAGTCCGGACACTTTCCCCCTTCCAGTCCGGACACTTTCCCCCCCTTCCAGTCCGGACACTTTCCCCCCTTCCAGTCCGGACACTTTCACCCCCTTCCCAGTCCGGACACTTTCCCCCCCTTCCAGTCCAGACACTTTCCCCCCCTTCCAGTCCGGACACTTTCACCCCCTTCCAGTCCGGACACTTTCACCCCCTTCCAGTCCGGACACTTTCCCCCCCTTCCAGTCCGGACACTTTCACCCTCTTCCTGTCCGGACACTTTCACCCCCTTCCAGTCCGGACACTTTCACCCCCTTCCAGTCCGGACACTTTCCCCCCTTCCAGTCCGGACACTTTCACCCCCTTCCAGTCTGGACACTTTCCCCCCTTCCAGTCTGGACACTTTCCCCCCCTTCCAGTCCGGACACTTTCCCCCCTTCCAGTCCGGACACTTTCACCCCTTCCAGTCCGGGACACTTTCCCCCCCTTCCAGTCCGGACATTTTCACCCCCTTACAGTCCGGACACTTTCCCCCCCTTCCAGTCCGGACACTTTCATCCCCTTCCAGTCCGGACACTTTCACCCCCTTTCAGTCCGGACACTTTCCCCCCTTCCAGTCCGGACACTTCTCACCCCCTTTCAGTCCGGACACTTTCACCTCCTTCCAGTCCGGACACTTTCCCCCCCTTCCAGTCTGGACACTTTTCCCCCTTCCAGTCCGGACACTTTCCCCCCCTTCCAGTCCGGACACTTTCCCCCCCTTTCAGTCCGGACACTTTCACCCCCTTCCAGTCCGGACACTTTCCCCCCTTCCAGTCCGGACACTTTCACCCCCTTCCAGTCCGGACACTTTCCCCCCCTTCCAGTCCAGACACTTTCACCCCCTTCCAGTCCGGACACTTTCACCCCCTTCCAGTCCGGACACTTTCACCCCCTTCCAGTCCGGACACTTTCACCCCCTTCCAGTCCGGACACTTCCCCCCCTTCCAGTCCAGGCCAATTTTCAGCTTTCAGCGCTATCACACTTTGAATGACAATTGCGCGGTCATGCAACACTGTACCCATATGAATTTTTTAGCATTTTTTTGAGACAGATAAATCTTTATTTTGGTGGTATTTATTCACCGCTGGGATTTTTCTTTTTTTTGCTATGTAAACGAAAATGTCCAAAAATTTTGAAAAAAAGTGTTTCTCTTATAAAATTTTTCAAATAATTAATATTTCATCATAAATCTTGGCCAAAATTTATTCCGTTATCTATTTAGTAAAAAATTAGTTTATAACCAAAAATTATAATTTTTTACAAATTTTTTTTTTTACATTTTTTATTTTATTTTTTTATATTATTATTTATGTTTTTTTTACATCCTGCCTTTCAGTGCCCATCAGTGATGCCTGTCAATGCCCATCAGTGCCTCCTCATCAGTGCCCATCACTGCAGCCTCATTAGCACACATCAGTGAAGGAGAAAAATCACTTATTTACAAAATTTTAAAACAAAAACAAAGAAAAAACTCTTTATTTTTCTAAATTTTCAATGGTTTTTGGTTTGTTTAGCAAAAAATTAAAAACCCCGAGGTGATTAAATATCACCAACATAAAGCTCTATCTGTCACAAAAAATGATAAAAATTTCATATGTGTACAGTGTTGCATGACCGCGCAATTGTCATTCAACAGCACTGAAAGCTGAAAATTGGCCTGGACAGGAAGGGGGTAGAAGTGTCCTGTAGGCAGGAAGGGGTAGAAGTGCCCGGTAGGCAGGAAGGGGGTAGAATTGCCCTGTAGGCAGGAAGGGGGTAGAAGTGCCCTGTAGGCAGGAAGGGGGTAGAAGTGCTCGGAGGGCAGGAAGGGGGTAGAAGTGCCCTGTAAGCAGGAACTGGGTAGAAGTGCCGGTGGGCAGGAAGGGGGTAGAAGTGCCTGGTGGGCAGGAAGGGGGTAGAAGTGCCCTGTAGGCAGGAAGGCGGTAGAAGCGCCCTGTAGGCAGGAAGGGGGTAGAAGTGCTCGGAGGGCAGGAAGGGGGTAGAAGTGCTCGGAGGGCATGAAGGGGGTAGAAGTGCCCGGTAGGCAGGAAGGGGGTAGAAGTGCCCTGTAGGCAGGAAGGGGGTAGAAGTGCCCGGTAGGCAGGAAGGGGGTAGAAGTGCCCTGTAGGCAGGAAGGGGGTAGAAGTGCCCGGTGGGCAGGAAGGGGGTAGAAGTGCCCGGTGGGCAGGAAGGGGGTAGAAGTGCCCTGTAGGCAGGAAGGGGGTAGAAGTGCCCGGTGGGCAGGAAGGGGGTAGAAGTGCCCTGTAGGCAGGAAGGGGGTAAAAGTGCCCGGTGGGCAGGAAGGCGGTAGAAGTGCCCGGTAGGCAGGAAGGGGGTAGAAGTGCCCTGTAGGCAGGAAGGGGGTAGAAGTGCCCGGTAGGCGAGGGGTTAAGCTGGTAAAACTTGTTTCAAATTTCTTTCATCTCAGAAAGGTGCAATTGTTCTTTCGAATCGTTAGTGGGGTGGAATTAAGGTTAGTTTTTCGGCCGTCCCCAAAATGGCGACTATTTTTTTGTTCTTTGTGTGTGCTGGAGATTATCTCTCACTTCCTGTCTGTGGAATGTGATGTCACGTTGTATTAATGAATGAACCAATAAGGGACAAAGAAACAGATTAGGGAAGCCGTTACTTACACTACCTAATATAACATTGATGACGATCACATTTATGAAGAGGCGGAGTCACAGAGAAGTTGTTCTCTTTCAGCCCAATCCCTGAGATGTTACACGTGTACCTCTGCAACAAGCAACAGCAACTGCATGAAAGAGACTTACTGCTCAATCTTCGACGGCTTCTGCAAGACCGACGTATCGAGTATTTCAATCCGTAAGTAATGATAGCGGGTGTACACAGAGGAATGATAGTGGGTGTACATAGAGGAATGATAGCGGGTCTATATAGAGGAATGATAGCGGGTCTATATAGAGGAATGATAGCGGGTGTACATAGAGGAATGATAGCGGGTGTACATAGAGGAATGATAGCGGGTGTACATAGAGGAATGATAGCGGGTCTATATAGAGGAATGATAGCGGGTGTACATAGAGGAATGATAGCGGGTGTACATAGAGGAACGATAGCGGGTGTACATAGAGGAATGATAGCGGGTGTACATAGAGGAATGATAGCGGGTGTACATAGAGGAATGATAGCGGGTCTATATAGAGGAATGATAGCGGGTCTATATAGAGGAATGATAGCGGGTGTACATAGAGGAATGATAGCGGGTCTATATAGAGGAATGATAGCGGGTGTACATAGAGGAATGATAGCGGGTGTACATAGAGGAATGATAGCGGGTGTACACAGAGGAATGATAGCGGGTGTACACAGAGGAATGATAGCGGGTGTACATAGAGGAATGATAGCGGGTCTATATAGAGGAATGATAGCGGGTCTATATAGAGGAATGATAGCGGGTGTACACAGAGGGATGATAGCGGGTCTATATAGAGGAATGATAGCGGGTCTATATAGAGGAATGATAGCGGGTGTACACAGAGGAATGATAGCGGGTGTACATAGAGGAGTGATAGCGGGTCTATATAGAGGAATGATAGCGGGTCTATACAGAGGAATGATAGCGGGTTTACATAGAGGAATGATAGCGGGTGTACATAGAGGAATGATAGCGGGTGTACATAGAGGAATGATAGCGGGTGTACATAGAGGAATGATAGCGGGTGTACATAGAGGGATGATAGCGGGTGTACACAGAGGAATGATAGCGGGTCTATATAGAGGAATGATAGCGGGTCTATACAGAGGAATGATAGTGGGTGTATATAGAGGGATGATAGCGGGTGTACATAGAGGGATGATAGCGGGTGTATATAGAGGAATGATAGCTGGTGTACATAGAGGGATGATAGCGGGTCTATATAGAGGAATGATAGCGGGTGTACATAGAGGAATGATAGCGGGTCTATATAGAGGAATGATAGCGGGTGTACATAGAGGAATGATAGCGGGTCTATATAGAGGAATGATAGCGGGTGTACACAGAGGAATGATAGCGGGTGTACACAGAGGAATGATAGCGGGTGTACATAGAGGGATGATAGCGGGTGTACATAGAGGAATGATAGCGGGTCTATATAGAGGAATCATAGCGGGTGTACATAGAGGAATCATAGCGGGTCTATACAGAGGAATGATAGCGGGTGTACATAGAGGAATGATAGCGGGTGTACATAGAGGAATGATAGCGGGTGTACACAGAGGAATGATAGCGGGTCTATACAGAGGAATGATAGCGGGTGTACATAGAGGAATGATAGCGGGTGTACATAGAGGAATGATAGCGGGTGTACATAGAGGAATGATAGCGGGTGTACATAGAGGGATGATAGCGGGTGTACACAGAGGAATGATAGCGGGTCTATATACAGGAATGATAGCGGGTGTACATAGAGGAATGATAGCGGGTGTACATAGAGGAATGATAGCGGGTGTACACAGAGGAATGATAGCGGGTGTACATAGAGGAATGATAGCGGGTCTATATAGAGGAATGATAGCGGGTCTATATAGAGGAATGATAGCGGGTGTACATAGAGGAATGATAGAGGGTGTACATAGAGGAATGATAGCGGGTGTACACAGAGGAATGTTAGCGGGTGTACACAGAGGAATGATAGCGGGTGTACATAGAGGAATGATAGCGGGTGTACACAGAGGAATGATAGCGGGTGTACATAGAGGGATGATAGAGGGTGTACATAGAGGAATGATAGAGGGTGTACATAGAGGGATGATAGCGGGTGTACATAGAGGAATGATAGAGGGTGTACATAGAGGGATGATAGCGGGTGTACACAGAGGAATGATGTATGGCTTTCAATGAAGCAGCTGCCACGGGAGGGGGAGGAGGAGGAGCGGCTTCCAGCTGCTTCGTTGAAAACCATACAGAAGATCGCTGCCTGTCACCACAACCACCGCCGCCCCTCCCACACACCCCTAATCCTGGCGCTGCTCGCCGCCCCTCCCTCCATCCTCCACACCAATAGGAAAAGAGGGGAGAGAGGCTGCATCTGCTCTGTCTCCTCCCTGTGCCGCGGGAAAATGAACACAGCAACCGATAGTCTCAGCTCTGATGCCTCTGAAGGAGTCATGGTGAGTTTGATCCAACCTTCCAACCTTCCACCCCCCCTTCCTTCCATCCCCCCTCCCTCCTCTCCTTCCTTCCATCCGCCCTCCCTCCCTTCCTTCTATCCCCCCCACCCTTCCATCCACCTCTTCCTTCTTTCCACCCTTCATTCCTTCACCCACCCTTCTTTTCCTTCCTTCCATCCACCCCTCCCTTCCTTCTATCCTTCCACCTCCCCCCTCCCATCCGTCCAGCCCCCCCCCTCCCTTCCTTCCTTCTACCCTGCCCTCCCTCCCTTCCATCCTTCCTCCCACCCTCCTTTCATTCCAACCCCTCCCCTCCTTCCATTCTTCCACCCTACCCTCCCTTCCATCCTTCCACCCCCCTCCCTGCCTTCCTTCTACCCTCCCCTCCCTTCCATCCTTCTACCCACCCCTTCCTTCTTTCACCCCTTCTTTCCACCCTTCCACCCACCCCTTCCTTCCTTCCACCTCTTCCTTCCTTCCCCCCACTTCCTTCTACCCACCTCTTAATTCCACCCACCCCTCCTTCTTTCCATCCACTTCTTTCTTTCCTTCCTTCCAACCCTTCCTTCCTTCCTTCCACCCACCCCTTCCTTCCTTCCACCCCTCCCTTCCTTCATTCCTTCAAGGGGAGATGTTGTGGGGGGGGCAGAAAAAATGCGAGCTGAACCCCTCCCCCCCAGAAGAAAAAATTATCAGCCCTTTTCCCATTATGGGACCTCCAGGAACCCTCAAGAGGTGGGAGGGGCCAAGCTTGACTTACACTGGAAAAGTCAGGATGGCACCCGCATTCGGTTGCCTAGAGCTCTGCAATTACCACCCACTGTGACTTGTGGTTCTCAGTTCTGTTTGAGCATTTTTCCATTTTACGCTTAAAGCTGAGCTCCACCCAAAAGGGGACATTCCGCTTTAAAGACTGGTCCCCCATTCCCTATTAAGGATTGGCACCTTTGGGGAGCGGGTACCCAAAATTGACAGGTACCCGCTCCCACTTCCACTGCGATTGCCTAAGGCGATCGGAAGTTGAAGTTGTCCTCCCCCCCCCTTCCTCCCCATAGTCTTCTGGGACATGTGACAGGTCCCAGAAGACTACAGGACCATTCACAAAGTGCAGAACTTTTCACGCATGCGCAGTGGGCACCCGGCTGTGAAGCCGCAAGCTGTCACCGCCGGGTGCCCACACTGAAGATGCCGCCACCTGGAACACCAAACGGCTGGTGAAACGGGCTGCAGGGAACACACTGCGGGACCGAGGGACAGGTAAATGGCTGATTTTTAAAAGTCAGCAGCTACAGTTTTTGTGGCTGCTGACTTTTTTGTTTTTACAGTGAGACTGGAACTCCGCCTTAACTTGAATTGGCCAGTATTGTGACAGGTTCACTTCAGGAGGTACAACAGGTCTAAGTATTAAAGCAGATCTCAACTCCCAAAAAGGAGATAGTTCTGCTTTAGAACCCCCCCCTCCCCCACCCCTCCCCCAAACCCAAGCAGAATTACAGTAATTTTTTTTTTCTATTTTTGAAACATTTAAAAATGTTTGACCCTCCATGCCGGCCTAGACCAGAATGGCGTGTCGCTGGTCCTGCAGCCTTCCTGGGATGCTTACATCACATCTCCCAGGAGGCTGCGGGATCAGCACACAGAGCAGCCTGGGGTGGGTCAGAGAGAGGGTCGGGGAGCAGGCTTGGAAATTGGTTGGAGCTGGCTGCCTGCACCTGGAAGAGGCAGGGGCAGTGTCAGGACTCCAGGTATGACCAGAGGTGTGTGGACTGACACAGGGAAACGCAGGCTTCAGGTATAGTATAAAACAATACAATTTATTAAAGACTAAACAATACATAAATGCAGTGGAAGGCTAGACATAAACACAGTGCAAACAAACCTCCAACAGATAACAATATGTACAACACAAAACGTAGTCGGGCAGGCCGGGTCGGTAGCAAACGGGCAGACAAGGTACAAGGAGCAGGCGGAAGAGTGGTCAGGAATAGCCGAGGTCGGTACAGGCAGAGTTCATGCAGAGTCAGGATCAAAGCAGGCAGGTTCAGGATACAGGGGCCAAGGGAAACAATACACCAAGGCACTGACTGCAGGCCTGGCCACTCCTTAAAAACACCTCCTGCAATCAGCCTCAGGTGATGGCTTGATTGCAGGAGTGAGCTTCTGGCTGCTGAGAGCACCTGGCCAGCCCTGGTACTGCAGCCCACTCGGCAGGTGAGTCCCACCACCATTCCTGACAGGCAGACTGACCATTTGGAAACTTGGGCACTGCTCGGGGGCCCGGGGTCAGTAGGGGGCCCCATGAGATGCCCCTGGTACCTTTTTCATAGGCTTTTTTGCGTTTGGGCAAGGACATAGGGGCCCCATGATCCCCTATTGCCCGGGGGGCCCCATGAGTTGTCAGTCCGCCCCTGTTCACACCTAAGCGATTTCTGCAGCGTTTTGCAGAAACGCAGTACCTTTCATTTAACATGATTTCCCGTGGGACAGGTTCACATCTCCGCGTTTTCACCCCGGTGTGTTTTTTGGAAAGGGTCGGGGACTTTTTTGAATGCAAAACGTTGCATTTTTGGTTCTATAGACTTCAATGGGAATGCTGAAGAAGAGCATGTATTGCGTTTTTGCCGCGTTTTGATGTATTTTTGATGTATTTTTCAATTAAAATTTGCCTAGCAACAAGAAAAATTAAAAAAAAGCAAAACAAAATGCAAAGTGCGGCAAAAACGCCCATGCAAAAACACAAAATGCACCGCAAAAAGCACTGCAGAAATGGATCAAACGCAACCTGTATAGGTGTGAACTTAGACTTAGCCCGGGGTCACATACATACGGTGCGGTATATCACATGTGATTCACACAGGAACTGCGCTTCATTTTTGAGTTTGGGCAAGGACATAGGGGCCCCATGATCCCCTATTGCCCGAGGGCCCAGGGTCAGTAGGGGGCCCCATGAGATGCCCCTGGTACCTTTTTCATAGGCTTTTTTGAGTTTGGGCAAGGACATAGGGGCCCCATGATCCCCTATTGCCCGGGGGCCCCATGAGTTGTCAGTCCACCCCTGGGAAGAGGTCTCCAGCTGAAGAGGGCCAAAATGACGACGCAGGGCAAGCTGTATGACCCCTGAACGGTGGGACCACCCTGGATTCACTGTGCCACTAGGTATGGGTTTTGAAGAAAATCTAGGAATACAGGTAAGATGGGAAAAAACATGGTGGGGGGAGGGTGGGGTGAGAGTTGAGCACAGATCATATAGTCCTTTCGGCCCAGTTCCAGGTTTTATTCTGGAAGGATAATATATTGGAAATGAAAGACTGTTCCATTCGTTCTCTCTCTAGTTGGAATTTCTACAGCCTCAATAGTCAAGACCTGCGCGTCCAGCTGCACTCCAACCAGCAGCAGCGTCATCGTGTCTTCGGTTTCTACGTCCTGCTGCTCCAGTGACCTGTGCAACACCAGCGGAGCCATCAGCATCAAGGCCAGCTACGCCGCCATTGTCCTGGTGATGGCGACCATTGTGATGCTCATCAGCGGCTCCCTTCTCTGATACATGATACGGGATATCCGACTGTCCAACCTGCATCAATAAACAGGTTGAAATGTGAAAGCCTTGAATTGTCTGCTTGTTTCTTGCAATATATATCTCAATACAGCGCTAACAAAATCCCTAAACATCCTAAATCAGCGCAATATAATACAACAATCTCGTGTGTGTACTAGGTATAATAAATAAATTAATTCAATAAAATTGAAATAAATAATAATGAATTACTGTGGTTCACTGACACTATTCCACATACTCCTATGCCTGTGTGAAAATACTAATAAAATATATATATCCCCCTGATGAAGCCATGTGACCCGGTGGCGTAACACGTAGGGGAGGGGCTCTGACGTCATGACGCACTCAGGAGATAATACGGCGAGTACAGGAAGATTGCAGAGCACACACAGAGGATATATTTTAAAAGCTTGTGTATATTAATGAAAATGTGAGTGGAATACCATTGGCTATACAAATAAATTGTTTTGAAAGGATAAGGCACTATAATCTTTTTTCTGTCATTGCACCCAAATATGGAGAAATAAGGAAAGGAAGTAAAGGATAAATACAGGGGCGGACTGACAACTCATGGGGCCCCTGGGCAATAGGAGATCATGGGGCCCGTGTCCTTGCCCAAACTCAAAAAAAGCCTATGAAAAAGGTACCAGGTGCATCTCATGGGGCCCCGTACTGACCCCGGGCCCTTGGGCAGTGCCCGAGTTTCCAAATGGTCAGTCCACCCCTGGATATATAAGACCCCTGGAGGACAGAGGGAGGAATCCATCCATCCTGATCAAGCACAGGGATCATCAAGCCTGAGAGACCCCATGAGGGAAAATTGAAGTATTACATTTTGACATTTTGAAGTATACCATCACTGGAAATTTCCTCATCTGTCCAATATAGGACAAAAAGCTGTTTTATGCAGGCCATTGACGGGTCGAAAATCGGCCGATTTTTCAGCCGAAAAAAAAAATCGGCTGATTTTTAGTGAGTTAATTGGTCGGCCATTTTTGGGGGTTTTGGCACATTTGTTTTTTTCGGTAAAGTTGGAAAAAAATCGGCCGATTTTGCCAATTGGCCGATTTTCCTGGCAATGGTAGGCAAATCGGCCGATCTTTTTACCGATACAAAAATCTGCGCATGAGCCGTGACGAAGAAGAAAAGGAAGAAGAAGAGGAAGAGGAGGAAGAAGAAGAATTCCAGTCCGCTATTATATTTGACATGAGAAAGTCTTGCGGTTGCAACAATGTATCTATTTGTATCCAAATAAAAACGTCTGTATCCCTAATGGATACAAATGGATACATTGTTGCAACCACAAGACGTTTTCATGTCAAATATAATAGCGGAGCTCTCTGCAGGGACAGAAGTAATTAAATGCCGGCCGTAGACGGGACGAAAATCGGATGATTTTTTTTACCGTTGGTGGTAACGTCGGCCTATTGAACGACTGATTTTTCTTCTTTTTTTTTTTTTTTTTTACAAACTGCCAGTTTTTGACCTGTCTATGGCCTGCATTAGCCTAATTATAATTTGGGCTAAAATTAAGGTGAGCGCATATGTACAGTTGCAAGAAAAAGTATGTGAACCCCTTGGGATTACGTGGAGTTTTGCATGAATTGGGCATAAAATGTGCTCTGAACGTCATCTAAGTCACAACAATAGAAGAACACAGTCTGCTGAACATAATACTACACAAACATTAGATGTTGCCATGGTTTCATTGCACATAACATGTAAACATTCACAGTGCAGGGAGGAAAAAGTATGTGAACCTTTGGACTTAATAACTGGTTGACCCTCCTTTGGCAGCAATAACCTCAACCAAACGTTTCCTGTAGTTGCAGATCAGACCTGCACAACGATCTGGAGTCATTTTGGACCACTCCTCTTCACAAAACTGTTTCAGTGTAGCAATATTCTTGGGATGTCTGGTGTGAATCGCTCTCTTAAGGTCATGCCACAGCATTTCAATGGGGTTGAGGTCAGGACTCTGACTGGGCCACTCCAGAAGGCGTATTCTGTGCTGTTGCAGCCATTGTTTTGTTGAATGACTTGTATGCTTTGGGTCATTGTCCTGTTGCATCACCCATCCTCTGCGGAGCTTCAGTTGGCGGACAGATGGTGGTACGTTTTCCTGCAAAATGTCTTGATAAACTCTGGAATTCATTTTCCCATCAATGACGACAATCCGTCCAGGCCCTGAGGCAGCAAAGCAGCCCCAAACCATGATGCTCCCTCCGCCATGTTTCACAGTGGGGATGAGGTTTTGATGTTGGTGTGCTGTGCCTTTTTTTCTCCACACATAGTGTTGTGTGTTCTTCCCAAACAACTCAATCTTGGTTTCATCTGTCCACAGTATATTTTGCCAGTAGTGCTGTGGAACATCCAGGTGCTCTTTTGCAAACTTCAAACGTGCTGCAATCTTCTTTTTGGACAGCAATGGCTTCCTCCGTGGTGTCCTCCCATGTACTCCATTCTTGTTTCATGTTTTCCTTATTGTAGATGTGTCAACAAAAATGTTAGCATGTGCCAGAGATTTCTGTAGGTCTTTAGCTGACACTCTGGGATTCTTCTTTACCTCATGCAGCATTCTGCGCTGTGCTCTTGCAGTCATTTTTACAGGACGACCACGCCTAGGGAGAGTAGCAACAGTGCTAAACTTTCTCCATTTGTAGACAGTCTGTCTTACCGTGGACACATGAACATCAAGGCTCAAGGAGATACTTTTGTAACCCTTTCCAGCTTCATGCAAGTCAACAATTCTTGATGGTAGGTCTTCTGAGAGCTCTTTTCTGCTAGGCATGGTTCACATCAGACAGTGCTTCTTGAAACCAGTAAACCCAAAACAGGTGTCAGCAACACATCCAATATCATCACACTGATTGGAGTCAAGGTTGGCTCACTCCTGGCTCCAATTAGCTCTGGGAGAAGTCATTAAGCTAGGGCCTCACATACTTTTTCCTCCCTGCACTGTGAATGTTTACATGTTATGTGCAATGAAACCATGGCAACATCTAATGTTTGTGTAGTATTATGTTCAGCAGACTGTGTTCTTCTATTGTTGTGACTTAGATGACGTTCAGAGCACATTTTATGCCCAATTCATGCAAAACTCCACGGAATCCCAAGGGGTTCACATACTTTTTCGTGCAACTGTAGCCCCAGGGAGGTCCAGTTACTGATCCTCAGGACTCCTACCTGGGAAGTATAAAGCACCGGGGATCTCTATTTATAATTCTCAGGCCCACTGCCTGGGGGCGATGTAGGTTCAGGGAGGACAAGTTAATTATTCTCAGGCCTGTTGCCTGGGGATGATATAGCTTCACAGAGGTCCAATTTTGTCAGTGAGAATTTCATGATTCTAAATCCTGCAGCCTAAGAAGGGTATAGCTTCAGTGCGGTCCAGTTTATGATTTTCTGGCTCAATGCGTGGGGATGGTATACCTCCACTGAGGTCCAGTTCATGATTCTCAGACCTGCTGCCTTGGCAGGGTGTGGTTCCAGAGAGGTCAAGTTCATTATTCTCAGACCACCTTCCTGGGATGGGTAGCTCCAGAGAGGTCCATTTCATAATTATCAAACCTGCTGCCTGGGAAGGGTATAGCTCCAGGGCGTTCAACTCTGATTTTTTTAGACCTGCCACCTGGGAAGTAGGAAGTGTCAGGGAAATCCAGTGAATGATGGGCCCAGGAAGATTGTAGCTCTATTGAGGTCCAGTTTATGATTCCCAGACCGGATTCTTGGAATGGAGGTGGTGTAGCTTCAGGGAGGTCTAGTTCATGATTCCCAGACCTGTTTCCTGGAATGGAGGTGGTGTAGCTTCAGGGAACTCCAGTTCATGATTCTCAGGCCTGCTACCTGGGGAGGTTATAGATCCATGATTTTTTAGGCCTACTACCTGGGAAGTATGAAACTCCATATAGGTCCAGTTTCATGATTCTCAGACCTTCTTTCTTGGAATGGAGGTGGTGTAGCTTCAGGGAGGTCCAGTTCATGATTCTCAGACATGTTTCCTGGAATGGAGGTGGTATAGCTTCAGTGAGGTCCAGTTCATGATTCTCAGACATGTTTCCTGGAATGGAGGTGGTGTAGCGTCAGTTACGTCCAGTTCATGATTCTCAGGCCTGCTGCCTAGGGAGGGTATAGCTCCAGGAGGTTTAGCTCATGATTTTATAGTCCTGCTACCTGGGAAGTATGAAACTCCATATAGCTCCCGTTCATGATTCCCAGACCTGATTCCTAGAATGGAGGTGGTGCACAGGTGTCCAAAGCTTGTCGCCTCAACCCCTGCAATGTCTCCAAGATACGACCCGTCCTAACCAATGACATCACAAAGCTTCTAACTCACTCCCTGGTTATCTCCCGCCTTGACTACTGCAACTCCCTCTTCGCTGGCTAACTTTTGCATAGCCTATCCCTTCTTCAGTCTTTCATGAATGCTGCTGCCAGACTCATCCACCTTACTAATCGTTCAATCAATATCTGCCATCCCTCTCTGCCAATCCCTCCACTGGCCTCCATTCAGTGTCCTCCACCCCTCTCTGCCAATCCCTCCACTGGCCTCCAGTCAGTGTCCTCCACCCCTTTCTGCCAATCCCTCCACTGGCCTCCATTCAGTGTGCCCTCCACCCCCCCGCCAATCCCTTAACTGGCCACCATTCAGTGTCCTCCATCCCTCTCTGCCAATCCCTCCACTGGCCTCCATTCAGTGTCCTCAACCCCCCCCCCCCGCCAATCCCTCCACTGGCCTCCATTCAGTGTCCTTCACCCCCCCCCCCCGCCAATCCCTTAACTGGCCTCCATTCAGTGTCCTCCACCACTCTCTGCCAATTCCTCCACTCAGTGCCCTCCACCCCCCTCTGCCAATAACTCCACTGGCCTCCACTCAGTTCCTCCACCCCTCTCTGCCAATCCCTCCACTGGCCTCCAATCAGTGTCCTCCACCCCCCTCTGCCAATCCCTCCACTAGCCTCCATTCAGTTTCCTCCACCCCCCTCTGCCAATCCCTCCACTGGCCTCCATTCAGTGTCCTCCACCCCTCTCTGCCAATCCCTCCACTGACCTCCACCCCTCTCTGCCAATCCTTCCACTGGCTTCCCATTGCCCAACAGATAAAATTCACAACATTAACAAATACATATAAAGCCATTTATAACTCTGCCCCAAATTACATCACCGACCTTGCCTCCAAATATCACCCAAACCGTACTCTCCACTCCTCGCACGGCCTCCTGCTCTCTAGCTCCCTTGTCTCCTCCTCCCATGCTCTTCTCCAGGACTTTTCCAGAGCTTCCCCCATCCTCTGGAACTCTCTACCCTAATTTATCAGACTTGCCTACTCTGCTCACTTTTAGGCGATCTCTGAAAACCGATCTCTTCAGGGAAGCCTATCCTGCCCTCAGCTAATAATGGAATCTTCTACTCTTCCTACCAGTCCATCCCCCACAGTTACTACCTTTTGTACCACCAGCCCCTCCCTCCTAGATTGTAAGCTCCCAGGATCAGGGTCCTCCTCACCTTGTATTGAACTGTATTGTTGCTGTATTGTCTCCAGTTATATTGTAAATGTATATTGTAAAATGTATTGTATTGTAATGTATGTATTGTATGTAAAATGTAATGTTTTGTAAAGTGCTGAGCAGGGGCGGACTGACAACTCATGGGGCCGCCGGGCAATAGGGGATCATGGGGCCCCTGTGTCCTTGCCCAAACTCAAAAAAGCCTATGAAAAAGGTACCAGGGGCATCTCATGGGGCCCCCTACTGACCCTGGCCCTCGGGCAGTGCCCGAGTTTCCAAATGGTCAGTCCGCCCCTGGTGCTGAGAAAACTGTTGGCGCCATAAATCCTGAACAATAATAATAATAATAACAATAATAACAGGGCTCTCTTCTGTCATTCACTCAGCCAATAAGTGGGTCCCGGCCATAAATCATTGCTGGAGTGAATTGCAGCACAGCCGGGGCGACGCACGAGGGCGCTCCCTAAGTGGAGGAGTTGGATCATGTACATGATCCAGTGCAGTGGTGCCTCTCTGCCGCAGTATATCTGCAGAAAACGGTCGTCAACTGGTTAAGAAAACACAGCACCACATTGAATTAAAGTGAATGCAAACTCCAACATTGAACTTCTCTAGTTTGTTCTCATACTTTATTTGCTCCGTGTTGCTGTGGTCTAAAGCAAACAAGATAACAT
Source organism: Staurois parvus (assembly GCF_062004578.1). NCBI lineage: Eukaryota > Metazoa > Chordata > Amphibia > Anura > Ranidae > Staurois > Staurois parvus. The sequence continues at coordinate 35,678 of NW_028321591.1, read as the reverse complement.
CTGAAGAACAGCAATGGGCAAGTCCCTATTGTGTATTTAAGATACGGAGAAGTAATCATTTATAAACTATCAATGACAAAGCCTAACAACAAATATGTTCGTTGCTCCTGGGTGAACGATTTACGGTTATCTAGAGCTGAGCTTCCCGACCTTAACGAGACCAGGGCCTGGGTCAAATCTTCCAAAACCTTCCATGCCCCAACAGTAAAAAATGTACATTATATGGGGTTGGCTGTCACTGTGGGGGGTTTTGTGTTTGGGGACTCTGTAGCAAACTTGGAGGTGCTGTATGGGATGAGGTTTCTGAAGGGGACTGTGAGATACTGTGGAGGATGGTGTCTTTGGAGGGGGCTGGGGGTCTTTTTGGGAGGCTGGTGACTTTGCAATGTGGGAAACTGGAGGGCGCTGAAAGGTCTGTGAAGCATTGTGGGAGGTTAGGGGACAGTGAACTGTTGGATGTTGGGGGCACTGTGGAGGCCTTACAATAGGCTGGGGGGGCACTGTGTGGAGTTGTAGAGCACTGTGGAAAGTTGGGGGACACTATGGGGTCTGAGGGGCGCTGTGGTCCACTCTGGAATGTTAAAGAGCCCTATGGGAGCTGGGAGGCATTGTGGGCGGTTAGGAGATCTGCAGCTGCCTGGAGGCCACTGGGGGAAGGAGACCACGACCCGGCAGCAATCTACGGCCTAGTGACTGAGAACCACTGATCTATGCTCCAACCCTCTAAGAGATGTTTGGATAATGTTTGCACCCCCTACAGAAGTAAGATCACATTTGAGGATGAAGAAGTCTAATTTCCAGTTGTTTAACCAGATTAGTCTACTAAAAGGAGTTTACATCTCCCTCAACTTGGGTGGCAGGAGACTAGGGTGTTCTTGGGACAAATGTCACCTCCTGTCTCCCCCATGTTCCTCAGTCCTTTGCATTATATACAAGGAAAGTAGTGGCAGTGAGGGAGGCATTTGATTGGCTTGGATTGGTTTTAATAAGCAAACTTGGAGGTGCTGTATGGGATGAGCTTTCTGGAGCGGACTGTGAGAAACTGTGGAGGATGGTGTCTCAGGAGGGTGCTGGGGTCTTTTTGGGAGGCTGGTGACTTTGCAATGTGGGAGACTGGAGGGTGCTGAAAGATCTGTGGAGCATTGTGGGAGGTTAGGGGGCAGTGTACTGTTGGATGTTGGGGGCACTATGGAGGCCTTACAGTAGGCTGGGGGGCACTGTGTGGAGTTGTAGAGCACTGTGGAAAGTTGGGTGACACTAGGGGTCTGAGGGGTGCTGTGGTGCACTCTGGAGGGTTAAGGAGCCCTATGGGAGCTGGGAGGCATTGTGGGAGGTTAGGAGATCTGAAGCTGCCTGGAGGCCCATGGGGGAAGGAGACCATGACCCGGCAGCAATCCACAGCCTAGTGGATGAGAACCACTCCAAAAGAAATGTTTGATTAATGTTTGCACCCCCTACAGAAGTAAGATCACATTTGAGGATGAAGGAGTCTAGTTTCCAATTTTTGAACCAGATTAGTCTACTAGAATATAAAGAAACCAACACACACAAAGGAGTTTATGTCTCCCTCGACTTGGGTGGCAGGAGACTAGGGTGTTCTTGGGACAAATGTCACCTCCTGTCTCCCCTGGGTTCCTCAGTCCTTCGCATTATATAGGGGAAAGAAGTGGCAGTGAGGGAGGCATTTGATTGGCTTGGATTGGTTTTAATAAGCAAACGTGGAGGTGCTGTATGGGATGAGGTTTCTGGAGGGGACTGTGAGAAACTGTGGAGGATGGTGTCTCAGGAGGGGGCTGGGGGTCTTTTTGGGAGGCTGGTGACTTTGCAATGTGGGAGACTGGAGGGTGCTGAAAGGTCCGTGGAGCATTGTGGGAGGTTTGGGGGCAGTGTACTGTTGGATGTTGGGGGCACTATGGAGGCCTTACAGTAGGCTGGGGGGGCACTGTGTGGAGTTGGGGGACACTATGGGGTTGAGAGGCGCTGTGGTCCACTCTGGAAGGTTAAGGAGCCCTATGGGATCTGGGAGGCATTGTGGGTGGTTAGGAGGTCTGCAGATGCCTGGTGGCCCCTGGGGGGGGGGGGGGCTGGGGGTCTTTTTGGGAGGCTGGTGACTTTGTAATGTGGGAGACTGGAGGGTGCTGAAAGGTCTGTGGAGCATTGTGGGAGGTTAGGGGGCAGTGTACTGTTGGATGTTGGGGGCACTATGGAGGCCTTACAGTAGGCTGGGGGGGCACTGTGTGGAGTTGTAGAGCACTGTGTAAAGTTGGGGGACACTATGGGGTTGAGAGGCTCTGTGGTCCACTCTGGAAGGTTAAGAAGCCCTATGGGATCTGGGAGGCATTGTGGGAGGTTAGGAGATCTGCAGATGCCTGGTGGCCCCTGGGGGAAGGGGGCCACGACCCGGCAGCAATCCACAGCCACAGGATATAATTTGTAGGAAGTAATAGAAGGTAACTGAATCCCAAGGAACTTCGTTGCTCTCACAAACTCCAGTGGCTGCTGGAAGCTGAAGACAAAAGAAGGGGAAAGCGAGAGCGCAAAGTGCCGTTACCTTTAATAGACAATGAATAAAACAAAGGAAAAAGATTTCACAAACAGAGACTTCTATCACAAATCTACCCTTGTAATGGGTCCCCATTTTATGGATTTTATTATAAAGTGCCCAAAATGAACGCACTAGGCATTTACTCCCTTTCTGCTTCTGTTGTTGCTGCTCTGAATTCCTAGCACAGCCTCTCCCTCTTTGCACGTGATAGCCCTCTCCTCTTCTAATTACTGTCTGTGCTGACCCAGCTCCTCTCATCACCCTACATAAACTTCTATGTAGCTGAGGGTGGGAGAATTGTAGGGAAATACTACTGAGTGTCACTTGAGTGACACCTGTGAGTCTGCTGGGGGCCTGGGGCTGCTGACATTACATCCAAGATGGCAACACCCAGTTGGATGTCTACACAAGGGAGGATTTTACAGGGTAAAAACATGGCCAAAACACCTAACATGCACATAGAGTCATATGGGAAGATAGTTGTTCACACACTACTGTAATTGGGACTTTGATGGAACTTGTGGCAACTACTGCAGCCATTCTAGGGAATCCCACACATTTTTGGAATGCATTTACCAAGATATTATTATTATTATTATTATACAGTATTTATATAGCGCCAAAGGGTTTGCTCAGCGCTGTAGCAAGGGGGACAGAACATGAGACAAGACAGTAACAATACAATACACGAGGGGTTCGAGGGCCCTGCTCCTTGGAGCTTACAATCTAGGAGGGAGGGGAAGGTGGTACACGAGGAGATGGCTGTGGGGGATGGAGTGGTGGGAGGAGTGGAGGAGGTTAATTGTTAGGTGAGGTTGCGGTAGGCTTCCCTGAAGAGGAGGGTTTTCAGGGTGCGCCTGAAGGTGAGGAGGATAGGTGACTGTCTGATGGATTGGGGTAGGGAGTTCCAAAGGATGGGGGAAGTCCTAGAGAAGTCCTGCAATTGGGCGTGGGAGGAGGAGACCAGGGAGCTAGAGAGTAGGAGGTCCTGTGAGGAGCGGAGGGCACGGGTAGGGTAGTATTTGGGTATCAGGTCAGTTATGTAGTTTGGGGCAGCGTTGTGAATGGCTTTGTATGTCAGGGTTAGCAATTTGAATTTGATGAGCTGGGCAATCGGGAGCCAATGAAGGGATTGGAAGAGGGGGGAGGCAGAAGTGGAGCAGTTGGTGAGGTGGATGAGTCTGACCGCTGAGTTCAGGATAGACTGGAGTGGGGATATCGTTCGTTTGGGTAGGCCAGTGAGGAGGGAGTTGCAGTAGTCCAGGCGTGAGATGATGAGGGAGAGTACGAGTTGTTTGGTGGTGTCTGGGGTCAGGAAGGAGCAGATCTTGGAGGTGTTGTGGAGGTGGAGCCTGCATGACTTTGATAGTGATTGGACATGAGGTTGGAAGGAAAGGTGGGAGTCCAGGGTGACACCCAGGACTTTGGCGTGTGGGGTGGGAGAGATGGTGGCGTGGTTAATAGTGATGGAGAAGACGGGGGGGCACGTGGGGGGCGGGGGAAGACCAGGAGCTCGGTTTTGATTAGGTTAAGTTTGAGGAAATGGAGTGTCATCCAGTCTGATATGTCGTTCAGGAGGTGGGCGATGCAGGCAGAGAGTGAGGGGGTGAGGTGGGGGGTGGGGAGGTAAATTTGGGTGTTGTCTGCATAGAGGTGGTAATTGAAGCCGTGGGAGTGAATACGTTTGCCATGGGAGGAGGTGTAGATGGAGAAGAGGAGGGGACCGAGCCTTGGGGGACCCCAAAAGAGAGGGAGGGGGAGGTGGTAGTGTTATAGGTGACGCTGAAGGAGCGTTGGGAAAGGTAGGAGGAGAACCAGGAGAGAGCAGCGTCCCTGATGCCAAGGGAGTGCAGTTTGGCAAGGAGGAGTGGGTGGTCAACAGTGTGGAAGGCCGCGGAGAGGTCGAGGAGCAGGAGGACAGAGTAGTCGCCTTTGGCTTTGGCGGTTAGCAGGTCGTTGGAGAGTTTGAGTAAGGCGGTTTCGGTGGAGTGTAGGGGACGGAAGCCGGACTGTAGGGGGTCAAGGAGGTTGTTATCAGTGAGGTTGGCGCTTAGGCGACTGTAGGCCAGGCGCTCAAGGAGCTTGGAAGTGAAGGGCAACAAGGAGATGGGTCTAAGGTTGTTAAGGTTAGTGGGGTCAAGGGAGGGTTTTTTGAGTATGGGGGTGATGTGTGCGGCTTCAGTGAAGACCTTAGTGACCTCCTCAGGGGTAGCTGGGCTGAAGGAGCGGAGCGTTGGGGAGGTGATGGTGTGGGGGGCATTAGGTACAGTGGGGGGTAGTGCGGCTATGAGGTCGGGGGAGGGGAGGGTTGAGGGCTTAAAGGAGGGTGGGAGGCTGGGTGGAGAGGTGGATTGCGAGTTGACAATGTCCTTACGGATTGCGTCAAGATATGTAAAAATATATGTTAAAATTACTTTTTTTATAGGTTAAAAAAAGATCTGAAGAATATATTTTAAAAAAATAAATTTTTAAAAATAATTTTCATATATTTTGTAATATATGAAAAACGCATTTCAACATGCAGTATATATATATATATATATATATATATATATATATATATATACATACACGCATTCCAAAAAGGTAGATTTGTATTTTTAAAGACATACAGTATATTTAAAATGTATTTTGAAATTTTTTTTTCATATATTTTGTAATAAAAATGCATTTCAACATGCAGTGTGTGTGTATATATATATATATATATATATATATATATATATATATATATATATAAAATATATAATTTTCATTTTTTTAAAAATTATTATTTATTTATTTATATATTGAATATGGCCAAAATTGTAGCATTTCATATGTTTGGGAAGAATATTTTTAAAATATATTTTTCTTCCATGTGGGAAGATCCTTTCCATCCTTGACCACTTGCCGTCCACCTGCTGTTTATAAACGGCAGGACGGTGGCACTCCAGGGGCGGGTTGCCGTTCATAAACGGCACCCGCCATTTCCAGCTGTGCGCGCTCCCTGGGAGCGCGCAGCACCGCGATCCGATGCCCTCTGTGTCCTCCATACACAGTGAAACACCGATCGTCGGACGGGGCCTCTGTACGAGGTCCCAATCATGTGATCACTGATTGGCCAATCAGTGATCACATGCAAAGTAGTAAGCAAGATGTCACTTGTGACATCATTGCTTACTACGTGTGAAATCTGTGAATGAATACAGAGGTCACATGGTACAAGGCTATTCACAACAGCCTTGTAACATGTGACAAGCTGTGACCAATCACAGCTCACTCAGTAGTTCTCAATGGCTGCAAGAATGCAGACAGAGAAGGAGAAATGATTGCTTTTACATCCTATATGGGTGTAAAAGCAATCAGTGTAAAAAAAAAAAAATCTTCATCACCCCCCACAAGCAGTACAGTGTCACCATGGTGACACTGTAGTGCTAGGGTGACAGTATGTAAAAAAAAAAAAAAAAATAATACTATAAAAAAATAAAATAAATATGTAAAAAAAAATTTAAAAATTATAATTTTTGGTTATAAACTAATTTGGGTTTTTTTTTTTTACTAAAAAAATAACGGAATACATTTTGGCCGAGATATATAATGAAATATTATTTATTTGCAAAATTTTATTAAAAAAAACACTTTTTTTCAAACTTTTTGGACATTTTCATTTACATAGCAAAAAAAATAAAAATCCCAGCGGTGAATAAATACCACCAAAATAAAGCTTTATCTGTCTCAAAAAAATGGTAAAAAATTAAAATGGGTACAGTGTTGCACGACTGCACAATTGTCATTCAAAGTGTGATAGCGCTAAAAGCTGAAAATTTGGCCTGGACAGGAAGGGGGGAAAGTGTCCGGACTGGAAGGGGGTGAAAGTGTCCGGACTGGAAGGGGGGGAAAGTGTCCGGACTGGAAAGGGGGGAAAGTGTCCGGACTGGAAGGGGGGGAAAGCGTCCGGACTGGAAGGGGGTGAAAGCGTCCGGACTGGAAAGGGGGGAAAGTGTCCGGACTGGAAGGGGGGGAAAGCGTCCGGACTGGAAGGGGGGGAAAGAGTCCGGACTGGAAGGGGGGGAAAGCGTCCGGACTGGAAGGGGGGGAAAGCGTCCGGACTGGAAGGGGGGGAAAGAGTCCGGACTGGAAGGGGGGGAAAGCGTCCGGACTGGAAGGGGGGGAAAGCGTCCGGACTGGAAGGGGGGGAAAGCGTCCGGACTGGAAGGGGGTGAAAGTGTCCGGACTGGAAGGGGGGTGAAAGTGTCCGGACTGGAAGGGGGTGAAAGTGTCCGGACTGGAAGGGGGGGAAAGTGTCCGAACAGGAATGGATGAAAGCGTCCGGACTGGAAGGGGGTGAAAGCGTCCGGACTGGAATGGATGAAAGCGTCCGGACTGGAAGGGGGGGGAAAGTGTCTGAACAGGAATGGATGAAAGTGTCCGGACTGGAAGGGGGTGAAAGCGTCCGGACTGGAATGGATGAAAGCGTCCGGACTGGAAGGGGGGGAAAGTGTCTGAACAGGAATGGATGAAAGTGTCCGGACTGGAAGGGGGTGAAAGCGTCCGGACTGGAATGGATGAAAGCGTCCGGACTGGAAGGGGGGGAAAGTGTCCGGACTGGAAGGGGGGGAAAGTGTCCGGACTGGAAGGGGGTGAAAGTGTCCGGACTGGAAGGGGGGGAAAGTGTCCGGACTGGAAGGGGGTGAAAGTGTCCGGACTGGAAGGGGGGGAAAGTGTCCGGACTGGAAGGGGGTGAAAGTGTCCGGACTGGAAGGGGGTGAAAGTGTCCGGACTGGAAGGGGGGGAAAGTGTCCGGACTGGAAGGGGGTGAAAGTGTCCGGACTGGAAGGGGGTGAAAGTGTCCGGACTGGAAGGGGGGGGAAAGTGTCCGGACTGGAAGGGGGGGAAAGTGTCCGGACTGGAAGGGGGGAAAGTGTCCGGACTGGAAGGGATGAAAGTGTCCGGACTGGAAGTGGTTAAGGATTCTGTTCTGGGAAGGGCTCTGTACACCAGACCAGCTCCATGGAGCAATATTGTATTACCAGATATTTGTCTAACGTATCAGCGATTTTCTACAAACACGTGACTCTCATACTATAGTATCACGGACACCACAAGAACAAACGTGTTGTATGTAAAGTCTGTATCTGTAAACCAACTATGTAACCACACAGAGATATGAAAATGGCGGTGACGTAACACACTGGTACACTCAGGTTGATCTGGATAGATGGGAGTCTTTATTCAACCTTCCCAACTATGTGACGAATGCCCCGTACACACGATAAGAAAATCATCCGAAAAATTTAGCGGAACCGCTGATCGAACGATTTTCTCTTCATTGATGACCGGGATGTTTTAACCGATAACGATATTGTGAACGAAAAAATCTGATTCGCGTACGAACGAGCGATTTTCTATGCAGCGGTATGACGCATGAGCGGAAACAGACGATGACCCGGATGTTTATATCCGAGGAATCTTCGTAAACACGAACGAAAAATCCAAATGTTAAAAGTAGATCGGCCGAATGAGATGACGAAACCAGAATCCTGTATATTATATTTTATGTATCGCTATTTACAGTGAAGGAAATGCGTATTTGCTCCCCGGCTGATGCTGAATGTTAGCCCCTCACACAGAAATGATCGGTCTAACAATGGAATGTTCGCCCCTCACACAGAAATGATCGGTCTAACAATGGAATGTTCGCCCCTCACACAGAAATGATCGGTCTAACAATGGAATGTTCGCCCCTCACACAGAAATGATCGGTCTAACAATGGAATGTTCGCCCCTCACACAGAAATGATCGGTCTAACAATGGAATGTTCGCCCCTCACACAGAAATGATCGGTCTAACAATGGAATGTTCGCCCCTCACACAGAAATGATCGGTCTAACAATGGAATGTTCGGTGTAACACTGAGAGACAGAATACAACAACAAATTCAGCAGAAATGCGTCTAACAAATGATGACTGATCTACATGTTCATGAGGGAAAGAAGGATTTGATCCCCTATCATTCAGCAGGATTTATGGCTCCCAGGTGTCTCTCACACAGGTAACAAGCTGAGATTAGAAGCAGCCTCTTAAAGGGAGAGATGCTAATCTCATTTGCTGACCTGTATAAAAGACACCTGTCCACAGGAGCAATCAAACCATCAGATTCCAAACCCTCCACCACGGCAAAGACCAAAGAGCTGTCCAAGGATGTCAGGAACAGGATCGAAGACCTACACAAGGCTGGACTGGGCTACCAAACTATGGCCAAGCAGCTTGGTGAGAAGGTGACAACAGTCGGTGCAATCATTCGCAAATGGAAGAAACACAAAGCAACTGTCAGTCTCCCTAGGACCGGTGCCCCGTGCAAGATCTCCCCTCGTGGAGTGTCAATGATCATGAGAACAGTGAGGCATCATCCCAGAACTACGAGTGAGGATCTTGTCAATCATCTCCGGCCAGCTGGGACCGCAGTCACCAAGAGAACAATGGGTAACACACTACGCCGACGAGGATTGAAATCCCGCAGTGCCCACAAGGTCCCTCTGCTCAAGAGAGCACATGTCCAGGCCCGTCTGAAGTTTGCCACTGAACATCTGAATGAGGCAGAGCAGGACTGGTTGAAAGTGTCGTGGTCAGATGAGACGACCAACATGGAGCTCTTTGGCATCAACTCAACTCGCCGTGTTTGGAGGCGGAGGACGAGGAATGCTGCCTATGACCCCAAGAACACCATCCCAACTGTCAAACATGGCGGTGGAAATATGCTGCTTTGGGGGTGTTTTTCTGCTAAGGGGACAGGACAACTGCACCGCATCAAGGGGACCATGGACGGGGCAATGGAGCGGCAAATCTTGGGCAAGAACCTTCTCCCCTCAGCCAGGGCATTGAAAATTAATGGCGGGTGGCTGTTCCAGCATGACAAGGAGCCAAAACACGCGGCCAAGGCAACAAAGCAGCGGCTGGAGAAGAAGCACGTTAAGCTCCTGGAGTGGCCTAGCCAGTCTCCAGACCTTCATCCGGCTGACAATATCTCTGTGGAGGGAGCTGAAAGTTGGAGTTGCCAAACGTCAGCCGCCAAACCTTCATGATTTGGAGAGGATCTGCCAAGAGGAGTGGGCCAAAATCCCTCCTGAGATGTGTGCGAACCTGGGGGCCAACTCCAGGAAACGTCTGACCTTTCTGATTGTCAACAAGGGATTGGCCACCAAGTACTAAGTCATGTTTTGTGAAGGGGATCAAATCCTTCTTTCCCTCATGAACATGCAGATCCGTCATCATTTGTTAGACGCATTTCTGCTGAATTTGTTGTTGTATTCTGTCTCTCAGTGTTACACCGAACATTCCATTGTTAGACCGATCATTTCTGTGTGAGGGGCGAACATTCCATTGTTAGACCGATCATTTCTGTGTGAGGGGCGAACATTCCATTGTTAGACCGATCATTTCTGTGTGAGGGGTGAACATTCCATTGTTAGACCGATCATTTCTGTGTGAGGGGCGAACATTCCATTGTTAGACCGATCATTTCTGTGTGAGGGGCGAACATTCAGCATCAGCCGGGGAGCAAATATGCATTTCCTTCACTGTGTATATATAGGTCATGTAATAACTGATATTATACTCATCGCTGGTCATCGTGTATATCGATCGTTCTGGCCGGAAGGGCGTGGCTACAAGGTCACACACACCGCATCACTTCCAGTTGTACGGAAGACATCAGCACTATGTGTTGCTGATGAACGATTCCTCGCTGTTGTCACTTTCAGTGTCTGATGAGGAATTTCCCCCACCAATCATTATCACTCAATTCTGCAAGTGGTTCTGATTTACTATCGCTGTTCTCGGTCTAAAACCGCGTCTGACCTAAAGGGACGCTTTGACTGCCATGGACGTTTCTCAGTTTCCAGGACCTCAGAGTTCCATCGGGGATATCGCTCTTCACTTCCTGTCCCCGAGACACAACAGGAAGTGAGAGGAAATCTCCTCAAACTGGACAGAAAGACACGAATTGTTGTCTCCTCCATCCAGAATGGAAACACGGATTTAGATACAAATTAAAGGGATAAAATACATCCTGACAACCAGAAATCATAGGACAGCACAGAGCTCACCCTGCACACCCTCATGGGGCCGTAATGTCAGGACAAAGAGAGAGAGAGAGATGGATGGAGGGAGGTAGGGATGGATGGACGGATGGATGGACGGAGGAAGGTAGGGATGGATGGACGGACGGATGGACGGATGGATAGATGGATGGACAGATGGATGGAGAGATGGATAGACGGATGGATAGATGGATAGATGGATGGATGGAGAGATGGATAGACGGATGGATAGATGGATGGACGGATGGATGGAGAGATGGATAGACGGATGGATAGATGGATGGATGGATGGATGGACGGACAGATGGACAGGTGGATGGATGTATACGTGGATGGACGGATGGATGAACGGATGGACAGACGGATGGATGGATGGACGGATAGATGGATGGATGGACGGATGGATGGATGGACGGATAGATGGATGGACGGATAGATGGATGGACGGACGGATGGATGGACGGATAGATGGACGGATGGACGGACGGATTCAGAGATGGATGGATGGACGAATGGATGGATGGACGGATTGATGGATGGACGGATGGATGGACGGATGGATGGACGGTCGGATGGAGAGAAGGATGGATGGACGGATGGACAGATTGATGGACGGACGGATGGATGGACGGATTGATGGACGGACGGATGGATGGATGGCTGGCTGGGTGGAGGGATGGCTGGATGGACGGATAGATGGACGGATGGATGGACGGACGGATGGAGAGATGGATGGATGGACGGATGGATGGCTGGGTGGATGGACGGATGGATGGACGGATGGATGGAAGGATGGATGGATGGCTGGATGGACGGATGGCTGGATGGACGGATGGATGGACGGATGGATGGCTGGCTGGATGGACGGATGGACAGATGGATGGCTGGATGGAAGGATGGATGGATGGCTGGATGGACGGCTGGATGGATGGACGGATGGACAGAGGGATGGATGGACGGATGGACAGAGGGATGGATGGACGGATGGACAGAGGGATAGATGGACAGACGGATGGATGGATGGACAGACGGATGGATGGACGGACAGACGGATGGATGGACGGATGGATGGATGGCTGGATGGCCGGACGGACAAATGGATGGATGGATGTATAGGTGGATGGACGGATGGACTGATGGAGGGATGGACGGATGGATGGACGGATGGATGGACGGACGGATGGATGGATGGACGGACGGATTCAGAGATGGATGGATGGACGAATGGATGGATGGACGGACGGATGGATGGACGGTCGGATGGAGAGATGGATGGATGGACGGACGGATGGATGGACGGATGGATGGATGGATGGCTGGCTGGGTGGAGGGATGGCTGGATGGACGGATAGATGGACGGATAGATGGACGGATGGATTGATGGACGGATGGAGAGATGGATGGATGGACGGATGGATGGCTGGGTGGATGGATGGCTGGGTGGATGGACGGATGGATGGATGGTCGGATGGAGAGATGGATGGATGGACGGACGGATGGATGGACGGATAGATGGACGGATGGATGGACGGACGGATGGAGAGATGGATGGACGGATGGATGGCTGGGTGGATGGACGGATGGATGGACGGATGGAAGGATGGATGGATGGACGGATGGAAGGATGGATGGATGGACAGATGGATGGATGGATGGATGGAGAGATGGACGGATGGATGGATGGACGGATGGATGGACGGATGGAAGGATGGATGGAGAGATGGATAGACGGATGGATAGATGGACAGATGGATGGATGGACGGACGGATGGACGGAAGGATGGATGGAAGGATGGATGGACGGATGGATGGACGGATGGATGGACGGACGGATGGATGGAAGGATGGACGGATGGACGGATGGATGGACAGATTCTGTAGATCGTTGCTCCAAGTTCCCAGCATGCTGACAGTGTGGCTCTGTGATCTGGATTGCACTCAGGGTAGTCACAAGTCTCCTCTCTTCTCAGGCAGCAATCCATTCCCCAGAGCAGAGCAGGAGGAGTTCCGGGAAGGTTACTCCAAGTGTCTGCAGGAGGCGCTGTCCTACCTCACCCTCCATGGTGTGGCAAAGGAGATGTCAGTCACCCCCCCCCCCCCTCCCCTCCATCCTCCATCCAACAGGAGAAGCACCAACCCCCGACTGGCAGCTTCAAGCCTTTGTGGAGACCCTGGTAGAGGAGCTGGGCCATCCCAAGTCCCAGCACATTGATAGGACTGTATCAGGGACTGTAGAGCTGGGAGGACGCAGAGATTGCTGGGACCTCATGTGGCTCCTCCCCTTCGTGTATTTCCATAGTGGGAGGAGATCGATGTTTGCTTCATAATGAAGAATGGATCCTACAGGGCGGGACCATCCAGGAACTCCTCCTACCTCCTGCTGAACACGCCCCTTGCCTGGCCGCCCCTGAACTCTGCCGTCTGTGGTCTGATCCGAGCCGAAAATCACCGAAAGGGGGGGGGGGGGGGGAAATGTGCGGAGCTCTGATGTCCATGTGTAAGGCGTGTTCTGTCACGTGTTCATGTGTGTTATATACATCCAATAGACGTGCAGAACGAAAATCTTTGCTTTGCTTCGGATCGATTCGTTCCGTTACTAATTTCCTTTTGTTGCGTTCGTTTCCTTTCTTTTATTCTATTCCTTTATTTTTCCATTCTATTTTATTCTATTCTTTGATTTTCTATTCTATTCTGTTTTATAGCTTTTCAATTCTTTTCGGAATTCGAATTTCAGAAGACGGCTGTATTCTTTCTATTCTATTTTTTTCTCTTCTTTTTCTATTCTATTCTGTTTTAGTCTTATTCTTTTTGAAATTTGAATTCGGAAGACAGCTGTACTCTTTCTATTCCATTCTATCCTATTCTATTTTTTTCTACTCTTTTATTTTCTATTCTATTCTGCTCTAGTCTTATTCTTTTTGAAATTCGAATTTTGGAAGACGGCTGTAAAATTTTCATTATCCGGAGATGCAGCTGCATCACGGGTCTGCATTTAATGCATCACTGCTTTTTTTTAATTATTTTTTCTTTTTTTAATTTTTATTTCAATCAAACTCCTTTATTGGGCTCATTTTCAAACCTTAATACACCGGAGGAAAGCAAAATACGGGATAATTCATGGCAGCTGAGGGAACAGATGAGCCGTGACAGGTACCCTTTATTTTTTTTTCTTCGTTTTTTTTTTATTTTTAATTTTATTTCTTCGTTTTTTTAATTTTTTTTTCTTCGTTTTTTTAATTTTTTTTTCTTCATTTTTTTGTTTTTTTTATTGTTTATTTTTTTTCTTCTTGTTCCAGCTGGAGATCAGAGAAGGCACATCTTGATATATCTGTTATGACAGGTCCCCTCTATTTTTCTTTCTTTGTTTTTTTACATTTTTAATTTTTTTTCTTCGTTTTTATTTATTTCTTCATTTTTGTTTTTTTTATTTTTGTTTTTTTCTATCAAACTCCTTTATTGGGCTCATTTTCAAACCTTAATACACCAGTGGAAAGCAAAATACAGGATAATTCATGGCAGCTGAGGGAACAGATGAGCCGTGACAGGTACCCTTTATTTTTTTTTCTTCGTTTTTTTTTATTTTTAATTTTTTTTTCTTCGTTTTTTTAATTTTTTTTTCTTCGTTTTTTTAATTTTTTTTTCATTTTTTTGTTTTTTTTATTGTTTATTTTTTTTCTTCTTGTTCCAGCTGGAGATCAGAGAAGGCACATCTTGATATATCTGTTATGACAGGTCCCCTCTATTTTTTTTTCTTTGTTTTTTTACATTTTTAATTTTTTTTCTTCGTTTTTATTTATTTATTTCTTCATTTTTGTTTTTTTTATTTTTTTTTTTCTATCAAACTCCTTTATTGGGCTCATTTTCAAACCTTAATACACCAGTGGAAAGCAAAATATGGGATAATTCATGGCAGCTGAGGGAATGGTTGAGCCTTGACCGGTCCCCTGTATCTTTTTTTCTTCTTTTTTTTGAATGTTTTATTTTTTTTCTTCGTGTTCCAGCTGGAGATCAGAGAAGGCACATCTTGATCTATCTGTCACGACAGGTCCTCTTTATTTTTTTTATTTATTTTCTTCGGTTTTTATTTACTTAATATTTTTTAATTTTTTTTTTTTAATTTTAATCTTTTTTTATCAATCTCCTTTATTGGGCTCATTTTCAAATCTTAATACACCGGTGGAAAGCAAAATACGGGATAATTCATGGCAGCTGAGGGAATGGATGAGCCGTGACAGGTCCCCTTTATTTTAATTTCTGTTTTTTTTTTTTTTCTTCTTGTTCCAGCTGGAGATCAGAGAAGGCACATCTTGATATATCTGTCATGACAGGTCCCCTTTATTTTTTTTTCTTTGTTTTTTTAACATTTTTAATTTTTTTTTCTTCGTTTTTATTTTATTTCTTCATTTTTTGTTTTTCTATTTTTATTTTTTTTTCTATCAAACTCCTTTATTGGGCTCATTTTCAAACCTTCATACACTGGTGGAAAGCAAAATACGGGATAATTCATGGCAGCTGAGGGAATGGTTGGGCCGTGACAGGTCCCCTTTATTTTTTTTTCTTCCTTTTTTTTATTTTTTTTTTCGTTTTTTTTATTTATTTATTTTTTTCTTCATTTTTTTGTTTTTTATTGTTTATTTTTTTTTCTTCTTGTTACAGCTGGAGATCAGAGAACGCACATCTTGATATATCTGTCATGACAGGTCCCCTTTATTTTTTTTTCTTTGTTTTTTTAACATTTTTAATTTTTTTTCTTCGTTTTTATTTATTTATTTCTTCATTTTTTGTTTTTTTATTTTTTTTTTCTATCAAACTCCTTTATTGGGCTCATTTTCAAACCTTAATACACCAGTGGAAAGCAAAATACAGGATAATTCATGGCAGCTGAGGGAATGAATGAGCCGTGACAGGTCCCCTTTATTTTAATTTCTTTGTTTTTTTTCTTTGTTTTTTTACATTTTTATTTTTTTTTGTTTTTATTTATTTCTTTGTTTTTTGTTTTTATTTTTTTTTTCTATCAAACTCCTTTATTGGGCTCATTTTCTAACCTTTATACACCGGTGGAAAGCAAAATACAGCTGAGGGAATGGTTGAGCTGTGACAGGTCCCCTTTATTTTAATTTCCTTGTTTTTTTACATTTTTATTTTTTTTTTTGTTTTTATTTATTTCTTTGTTTTTTGTTTTTATTTTTTTTTCTATCAAACTCCTTAATTGGGCTCATTTTCAAATCTTAATACACCGGAGGAAAGCAAAATACGGGATAATTCATGGCAGCTGAAGGCATGGTTGAGCCGTGACAGGTCTCCTTTATTTTTTTTTTCTTCGTTTTTTTTTTTATTTTTAATTTTTTTCTTAGTGTTCCAGCTGGAGATCAGAGAGGGCACATCTTGATATATCTGTCATGACAGGTCCCCTTTATTTTTTTTTTTCTTTGTTTTTTTTTTATTTTTAATTTTTTTCTTAGTGTTCCAGCTGGAGATCAGAGAGGGCACATCTTGATATATCTGTCATGACAGGTCCCCTTTATTTTTTTCCCTTTTTTTTCTTTTTTTTCTTCGTTTTTTCTTTTTTTCTTCGGTTTTTCTTTTTTTTTTCTTCATTTTTTTTTATTTTAAATTTTTTTTTCAATCAAACTCCTTAATTGGGCTCATTTTCAAATCTTAATACACCGGAGGAAAGCAAAATACGGGATAATTCATGGCAGCTGAAGGCATGGTTGAGCCGTGACAGGTCCCCTTTATTTTTTTTCTTCGTTTTTTTTTATTTTTAATTTTTTTCTTAGTATTCCAGCTGGAGATCAGAGAGGGCACATCTTGATATATCTGTCATGACAGGTCCCCTTTATTTTTTTTTCGTTTTTTTTTTCGTTTTTTCTTTTTTTTTTTCGGTTTTTCTTTTTTTTTTCTTCATTTTTTTTTTATTTTAAATTTTTTTTTCAATCAAACTCCTTTATTGGGCTCATTTTCTAACCTTCATACACCGGTGGAAAGCAAAATACAGCTGAGGGAATGGTTGAGCTGTGACAGGTCCCCTTTATTTTAATTTCTTTGTTTTTTTACATTTTTATTTTTTTTTTTGTTTTTATTTATTTCTTTGTTTTTATTTTTTTTTCTATCAAACTCCTTAATTGGGCTCATTTTCAAATCTTAATACACTGGAGGAAAGCAAAATACGGGATAATTCATGGCAGCTGAAGGCATGGTTGAGCTGTGACAGGTCCCCTTTATTTTTTTTTCTTCGTTTTTTTTTTTATTTTTAATTTTTTTCTTAGTGTTCCAGCTGGAGATCAGAGAGGGCACATCTTGATATATCTGTCATGACAGGTCCCCTTTATTTTTTTTTCGTTTTTTTTTTCTTTTTTTTCTTCGTTTTTTCTTTTTTTTCTTCGGTTTTTCTTTTTTCTTTCTTCATTTTTTTTTTATTTTAAATTTTTTTTTCAATCAAACTCCTTTATTGGGCTCATTTTCTAACCTTCATACACCGGTGGAAAGCAAAATACAGCTGAGGGAATGGTTGGGCCGTGACAGGTCCCCTTTAATGGCTCGCGGTCTTCATCGCCTCGTCTAGGGTAGGATAGGACTGTCTGCTATTCGTCTCAGTCAGCCGCCATGTCAAATCTTCGTAACCCATAGCAACCAATAAATCCTGTTTCAGAGATTCCAAAATATCTCTCAGCCGTGACATTAATGCCGGCCACACACGGGTCGAATCCCGCACAATTTTTCATCCTGAAAATCGAAAACGCTGTTCGCTAATCCAATGACTTCGAAAATCGGCCGACCGAGTCAGAAAGTTCACTTCCTGTTTCGGCTATGGGACAGGAAGTGAAGAAACGTGTCGGGGTGGCAGTTTTTTCTTTCAGGCATCATGAGTGACATGGATCTGCATCACTGGTTGATGTGGGATGTAAATCCTGGGACATTTTTTTTTTTTTTGTGAATGAGAAGGGTTACTTTGTACTCCACTCATTCACATAAGTGGGGCCGGTATCTGGGGCCCCTTATTTTTTGGGGGGCTTCCAGATTGTAATAAGCCACTTACCCACAGACCCCATATTCACAGGGCTAGGGTCGTGAGGAAGAGGCCCGTGTCCTCATCGCATCCGTGGCAAGGTACCCCCCCAGGTTGAGGGCATGTGGTCTAGTGCAGTTCATGGGGGAGGGGGGGCTTTCTTGCCTCTCTCTTTTCTGACCAGCCAGGCTGCATGCTTGGACAATGGTTTGGAGGGACCCCACGCTTTCTGTGGATGAGCTTGCCGTTATAATTCATACCATGTACTGGTATGAATTATGTGGGAACCCCACTTTTTTTTTTAACTACCCCCCTTTTTTTTTATTTGCTAGCCAGGTAAATGAATAGGTGACATCACTGCATCCTGCACCTGCCGGTGTCCTTAACAACCATTAACAGTGGGAAGCTGTCACGTCATACCCAGGGGCGGACTGACAACTCATGGGGTCCCCGGGCAATAGGGGATCATGGGGCCCCTGTGTCCTTGCCCAAACTCAAAAAAGCCTATGAAAAAGGTACCAGGGGCATCTCATGGGGCCCCCTACTGACCCCGGGCCTTCGGGCAGTGCCCGAGTTTCCAAATGGTCAGTCCGCCCCTGGTCATCCCTAAATGAAACAACAGCACAGTGAACAGAAGGTGCCTTGGTGACACGCCCCTTGGGGGCTTGTCCGGGATGCAATGCAATGATCTTCTTGGGCCCAGAGGAAAGTGGACATCTTGTGGCAGAAAAGAGGTATTGCAGGACCTCAGATTAAAGGTGAGTATTACACCCTTGGCTGCACACAACTCTGGGCTTTTTTTTATTACAAATGGCCCCCTGCAGGTGTAAAAACAATGTTTTCTTGACACCAACATGGCAGCATGCATATGATATAGCTCTGCCCCATATCCACCCACAGGACCAGTTTAAACCTATAAAAAAAAAAGTAAAGAGAGCCCCGCCCCATAGTCAAATGTCGGTGAACTTGGTCAGGATGACGGCTCAAGATTCCATGTCCATTGTACTAAAGTCTGATTGTTCATTATATCCCTCAACGTTTAACTAGATAGGTATCATATTTATAACATACTGGAGTCAGGAAAACAGAAAATTGTGTCAATTGTACTACTTTGGGGAAGTGATCAGTATTTTTTTTTTTTTTTTTTTTTTTTTTTACACAATTTGATTGCTTATAGCAAAGCATTTAACTGAATGAAATCGATTCATTTATGTTTTTTGGTTGATTGGCCATGGCTAATCACATGACAGAGGCTGTCAATGGCCCAGCCTGTGCATGTGATCACTGCAGGGGCGGACTGACCATTTGGAAACTCGGGCGCTGCCCGAGGTCAGTAGGGGGCCCCATGAGATGCCCCTGGTACCTTTTTCATAGGCTTTTTTGAGTTTGGGCAAGAACACAGGGGCCCCATGATCCCCTATTGCCCGGGGACCCCATGAGTTGTCAGTCCGCCCCTGGATCACTGTGACCATTCACAGCTAGACACACTTGCATTCAATGGCTGGAATGAAAGGAAGCCATCCATTGTTGACAACTGTCATGTGACCTGCTGTAATTGGTCACCGCAGGTCACATGGTACTGGCAACGGGGCCAATACACAGATCTGTCATCGGCCGTGTCCGAGGTACACAGCCGGTGACAGATCTCGACACCGAGCGGCTCTGCGGGCTGAGAAGGACGTCGTATGACGCTGAGAGGCTCACCTGCCCGTCATTTTACTAAGGGCCGGGTGGGAAGTGGTTAAACAGGTTCTGTGGGTGGAGATAGGGGAGGGGCTATATCATATGTATCCTGGCATGGATTGGCATCAGGAAAGGAAAATTACGGCATTTGATACAATTTTCTTAAAACCAGGACACCCTTTAAATACTCGATATGGTTCATTATTTTAAACAGTTTACATAGGAAAATGAAAATAAATATACAGCAAGCAACATCTGTGGCCATAAATACGTATAGTATGTAATGAGGAAACATGTAGCTCAATGAAACTTCCCTTTCGAGGGAAAACAAAATTACTAAAAAAAATATATAAAATAATAATATAGGGTATTCAATTGCGACACGAGTCATATTGTAATTGAATGTTATTAACCATTTGACGCCCGGCCTAGAGCCGTTTGGCAGCCGCAAAAATGCATTACCTTTCCGGGTGTACGCCATTTGGCGTCCTCCCGCACATGCGCAGTTCACGCGGTTGCAGAGCCGCGCAGCAGCACGATCTGTCACCGGCCGTATACCTCGGACACGGCCGATGACAGATCTGAGTACAGGCCCCTGTTGCCGTGACCATGTGACCTGCTGTGAGTCACATGACAGTTGTATACAATGGATGGCTTCATTCATGCCATCCATTGTATACTAGTGTCTAGCTGTGAATGGTCACAGCAGGTCACATGCACATGTCATGTGATTAGCTGTGGCCAAATCACAACTAAGCACAAAAAAAAAAAAAAAAACCCTGAATGAATCGATGTCATTCAGGTAAATGCTTGCTTATAGCAAAGTAATTCTTTGCTATAAGCCAATTGTGTAAAAAAAAAAAACAAAATACTGATCACTTCCCCAAAGTAGTACAATGTTACTATGGTAACATTGTACTACTTTGGTCATAGTGAAATATGAAAAGAAAATCTTAAAAAAAATAAAAACAAAATGTAATGAAAAATTAAAAAAAAAAAAAAAAAATATATATATTTTTTTCATACTGTCACCAGTCAGTGTCCCTGATCACCGCCATGCCAGTTATATGATGACGCTGTACTGCACTGGTGACAGTATGTAAAAAAAAAAAAAAAATAGTGAAAATAATTTTAATTTTTATATATATATATATATATATATATATATATATATATATATATATATATATATATATATATATATATTTTTTTTTTTTTTTAATTTTTCCAAAAAAATACAAACTTATTTTTTTTGTATTTTTAAAAAATACAAAAAAAACTCGCCATGCCTCTTATGAAGTACGTCGGACTGTCTACTCTGCAAAAAGGGGTCATTTGGGGGATATCTGTCCTGTCATTTGGGGGATATCTGTCCTGTCATTTGGGGGATATCTGTACCGTCCTGACATTTGGGGGATATCTGTACCGTCCTGACATTTGGGGGATATCTGTACCGTCCTGACATTTGGGGGGATATCTGTACTGTCCTGACATTTGGGGGATATCTGTACTGTCCTGACATTTGGGGGATATCTGTACCGTCCTGACATTTGGGGGATATCTGTACCGTCCTGACATTTGGGGGGATATCTGTACTGTCCTGACATTTGGGGGATATCTGTACTGTCCTGACATTCTTGGACCTCAAAAAATTAGACTGGCTGTCAGTACTTCAGGATTGATCAATATTCAGATCTATCCCATAGTTTGTGAACTCTATAACTTTCCTACAAACTAAATAATACATCCTAATTTGGGTTATTTTCACCAAAGACATGGAGCAGAATACATCTCGGCCTAAATTTATGAAGAACAATTATTTATTTGTAAACTTTTATAACAGAAACAAAGAAAAACGTGTTTTTTTCCCCAAAATTTTCTGTCTTTTTTTGTTAATTTAGCAAAAAATAAAAACCCCAGTGGTGATTAAATACCACCAAAAGAAAGCTCTAGTTGTGTGAAGAAAATGATAAAATTTTATTTTGCGTACAATGTTGTATGACCGCGCAATTGTCATTCAAAGTGTGGGAGCGCTGAAACCTGAAAAATGGCCTGGGAGGGAAGGTGTAAAATTGCCCGGTATTGAAATGGTTAAAAATGACCTTTCCTTTCTGCTGTAATTTTCTGTAAAATGCAATATGGCCACCTGGGGGTATTCTGTACACAGATGATATACAGAACACCATTTCCTGCTTGTGTGATTGGCTCACTTATTTTCCCAGAAGTCTGCACAAGACACAAGTCAGATTTTGGGCATCCCCTGCAACAAAAATGTCATTCTTGGCGAGATACTCCCAAAGGGAAATCACATCTAAAAAGGGATGCAGACCCTGCCACCTTCCCCATTAGAGCCCTGCAGGTGCAGCAGCCGATTGAGAATTATAAAGTCACTCCCATTCATGTTGCACATGGACACAGACACACAAACGGCTTTTTCTTCAGAACAAAAAGGTAGGAATCTGAAACAAAGTTTGCTAAAATCCCTGCAATGTAGAGATCACCCAGAGGGGAGGGTTTTCTTCTCAGCAAAAGTGGAGTTAGCCCCCCGGTTCACATCTACAGTTGTGTTCAAAATAATAGCCGTCAGACATCACTAACCGGATCAATCACTGTTTTTGGTGGAAATGATATTTCTACATGGCAAATAATTTCCTAGCAGGTGTAGTAGAGTCATAGAAATCCAACAGACCCGACAGTCATGACATGCATGCTGCAGATTCTGTGTCATTGAATCACTCATTGAGGGGCGTGTTCAAAATAATAGCCGTGTGGAGTTCTATTAGATTTTTTACAGATTTATCAGATATGTTTTATAGCAAAATTATCGGTCTTTGTTTATAGCGCAAAAAAAATAAAAATAAATAAATTGCAGAGGTGATCACATACCACCGAAAGAAAGCTCTATTTGTGGGGGAGGGGACACATTTCATTTGTGTACAGTGTTGCATGACCGAGCAATTGTCTGTTAAAGTAGTGCAGTGCTGTATAGCAAAAAATGGCCTGGTCAGGTGGGGGGGGGGGGGGGATCCTCTGCAGGACAAGTGGTTAACAGTAACATCCCCCCCAAAAAAAAGTCAAAATACTTCCTTTAAAAAGACATTTTATTCAGCGATGTCACAAGCTGTTCACATGTCAAATACACAAATGGATGTTCCTGGCTGTATTTTACATCTGCTGAAAGGGGAGCCCCCCCCCCCCCCCCCCGATATTCAATGTTTTCTGAAAGTAAATCACCAGCATTTCTCTAGTTGATCCTCAAAGGCCAGATCTTGTTTTTTCCAAAAAAAGTGCCCCCTGACCTGGACGGAGATCAGGAACGGAGGCAGCACGCAGCACTGCGGACAGTCGTAGTCAGGGAGCTGCTTGACGGGACCTAGATGGAGACAGAAATTGGATGAGAATTAGAAGACAGTTGCTGGAAATCGCCGGCATTCATTAACAACATTTAACAAGGAACATTTTTTTCTTTGGATGAAGTGTGGATGTACTTTGATAGCTCGCCATGTCCCCATCGGGAAGGATGACCCCCTCTGTTGTCACCTTGCACTACACATGCTCAGTTGCTCGCTGTTTTCAGACACTGCGCTGAATATGTAAAGGCCGATGTGCTGACAGCCTGAAGATTTACTGCTGCTCATGGAGCTCTGGGCTTCAGCAAAATGGCCGCCTCCAGCAAGGAGAAACAGGAGTGATGCTGAAGGCAATTTACACTGCACACTTATTTTGGTAGCATGATTATTAATGTAATATCTGTAGGGGGTCCAAAAGCTGCCCTGTGGGAGATGAGGGTCCAAAAGCTGCCCTGTGGGGGATGAGGGTCCAAAGGCTGCCCTGTGGAGGATGGGTGGAGAAAGCTGCCCTGCGGGGGATGAGGGTCCAAAGGCTGCCCTGTGGAGGATGGGTGGTGAAAGCTGCTCTGTGGGGATGAGGGTCCAAAGGCTGCCCTGTGTAGGATGGGTGGAGAAAACTGCCCTGTGGGGGATGAGGGTCCAAAGGCTGCCCTGTGGGGGATGAGGGTCCAAAGGCTGCCCTGTGGGGATGAGGGTCCAAAGGCTGCCCTGTGGAGGATGGGTGGAGAAAACTGCCCTGTGGGGGATGAGGGTCCAAAGGCTGCCCTGTGGGGGATGAGGGTCCAAAGGCTGCCCTGTGGGGATGAGGGTCCAAAGGCTGCCCTGTGGGGATGAGGGTCCAAAGGCTGCCCTGTGGGGATGAGGGTCCAAAGGCTGCCCTGTGGGGATGAGGGTCCAAAGGCTGCCCTGTGGGGATGAGGGTCCAAAGGCTGCCCTGTGGGGATGAGGGTCCAAAGGCTGCCCTGTGGGGATGAGGGTCCAAAGGCTGCCCTGTGGAGGATGGGTGGAGAAAGCTGCCCTGTGGGGATGAGGGTCCAAAGACTGCTGTATGGAGGCCGGGTGGTGAAAGCTGCCCTGTGGAGGATGAGGGTCCAAAGGCTGCTCTGTGGAGGATGGGTGGAGAAAGCTGCCCTGTGGGGGATGGGTGGTGAAAGCTGCCCTGTGGGGGATGGGTGGTGAAAGCTGCCCTGTGGAAGTTTCACAATCCAGGAATCCATAAAGAGTATTACAGACAAATTCACCTTTTTAAACAAGCAGCTTTGTTTTGTAGAACAGACATTGAATTAGTAAAATCCATCTGCATTGGGGTTTAGTGGCAGAAATGATAATTGGATTTCCGGGACTAAAAATCCTTCTATGAATCTGTACTTCCCTGCGGTCTGTCGGCACTATCAGTGGATGAAGGGAATGTCCTCTCTGGTGCCACAGATTTTACTTGTGATAAACAATTTTTAAAGTTGTAACAAATAACGGATTAGATTTTCTTCATTTGCAGTCCTGGAATTCTGATTAAAAAGCCCAGTGAAGGGGATTCCGACAGCAGCCCAGTGTAGGGGGCCGGACCAACGCCCCGTGTAGGGGGCCGGACCAACGCCCCGTGTAGGGGACCGGACCAACGCCCCGTGTAGGGGACCGGACCAACGCCCCGTGTAGGGGACCGGACCAACGCCCCGTGTAGGGGACCGGACCAACGCCCCGTGTAGGGGACCGGACCAACGCCCCGTAGAGTGGGGCCCGGACCAACGCCCCGTAGAGTGGGGCCGGACCAACGCCCCGTAGAGTGGTGCCGGACCAACGCCCCGTAGAGTGGTGCCGGACCAACGCCCCGTAGAGTGGTGCCGGACCAACGCCCCGTAGAGTGGTGCCGGACCAACGCCCCGTGTAGGGGGCCGGACCAACGCCCCGTGTAGGGGGCCGGACCAACGCCCAGTGTAGGGGGCCGGACCAACGCCCAGTGTAGGGGGCCGGACCAACGCCCAGTGTAGGGGGCCGGACCAACGCCCAGTGTAGGGGGCCGGACCAACGCCCAGTGTAGGGGGCCGGACCAACGCCCAGTGTAGGGGGCCGGACCAACGCCCAGTGTAGGGGGCCGGACCAACGCCCGGCACGATCAATGGATGAAGGTGAATGTCCTCTCTGGCCTCATAGAGAAATCTTATTCCCATTATTATGGACGATTCCGAGGGTGAATCATTATCCAATACTCCGAATTTGGGCTTTTAGCCAGTTTTCTATCCATTTACAAAGCCTGAAGACTTCACCTCACACAGGACAAACACCCTGTAAAAGGGGAGCGATCGGACGACCTGTCCTGCATGGGGCCCCACCTGTCCTGCATGGGGCCCCGAACACTGTAGGGCAGCTTTTCTCAACCATTTAACCAACAAGAAATTTAAAATTTTAGGGAACCCCTAACATACATTTCAGTCTGCAGCTCCCAGTATATCAGCCAATCAGCGAGAGTTCGGGATTAGAATAAATAAAATTCATCTTTTTAACGTGAAGCTTTTGTTTTTCTACACAAACATTTCATGGCAAAAGCATCTGCATTGGGGTTTGGTGGCAAAAATGACAGATTGCAGAAGGTAAAAATCCTTCTATGTATCCTGTACTGTCCTGCCTGGTGGGGGGGTCCGATAAGCTGCCCTGGAGGGGCAAATTCACAAATTTAAATTAAAAGCTTTGAAAATGAGAATTTCAAGCCGACTTGTTTGCCAATCACAGCTGCTCCAGATTCTGTCTGGTTCACTTCTGATGAACGCCCACCTGAAGTTCCGGGGTCCGGAGGGAGCAACACACAGACCACCTTCTAGAGTATGACCATAATCACCCCTCGTCACGGCACAAGTCAATCGCCCCCCCAAAGCCTGAACCCCAACATTACAGATAACCCTAACATACATAACCACAAAGTCTATAAGGACAGACACGCCCCACCCCCACCATATACCCCTTGGTATAGACAAACATTGCCCCCGGCACAAAGCCCTCAGTAAAGATAGATGCCTCCCATCCCGAACCCTCAGTATAGAAGGACGGCGCCCTCAGCACAGAGCCCTCAGTATAGACCAGAGGCGAGCAAATGTGGCCCTCCAGCTGTTGTAGAACTACAAGTCCCATGAGGCATTGCAAAACTGACAGCTACAAGCATGAGTCCCAAAGGCAGAGGCATGATGGGACTTGTAGTTCACCAAAAGCTGGAGGGCCACAGTTGCACACCCCTGATATAGACGAACGGCGCCCTCAGCACAGTGTCAAACGCTTTTACAAAATCCAAGTATACCACATCCACCGCCGCCCCTCCGCCCAAGTATGCCCCAGCCGCCCCTCCGTCCAAGTACGCCCCAGCCGCCCCTCCGTCCAAGTACGCCCCAGCCGGCCCCTCCGCCCAAGTACGCCCCAGCCGGCCCCTCCGCCCAAGTACGCCCCAGCCGGCCCCTCCGCCCAAGTACGCCCCAGCCGGCCCCTCCGCCCAAGTACGCCCCAGCCGGCCCCTCCGCCCAAGTACGCCCCAGCCGGCCCCTCCGCCCAAGTACGCCCCAGCCGCCCCTCCGTCCAAGTAAACCCCAGCCGCCCCTCCGTCCAAGTACACCCCAGCCGCCCCTCCGTCCAAGTACACCCCAGCCGCCCAAGTATGCCCCAGCCGCCCCAATGCCCAAGTACGCCCCAGTACACCACCACCACCCCTCCGTCCAAGCACACCCCAGCCGCCCCTCTGCCCAAGTACACCCCATCCGCTCCTCCTTCCAAGTATACCACAGCCGCTCCTCCATCCAAATACGCCCTCAGTATAGACGCACAGTGCCCTCAGTATAGACGGATAGCGCCCTCAGCACAGTGTCAAAAGCTTTTACAAAATCCAAGTATACCACAACCACCGCCACCCCTCCGCCCTAGTACACCCCAGTACACAACCGCCACCCCTCCGTCCAAGCACACCCCATCCGCCCTAGTATGCCACCGCCGCCGCCGCCCCTCCGTCCAAGTATGCCAAAGCCTCAGTATAGACCAGAGGTGAGCAAATGTGGCCGTCCAGCTGTTGTAGAACTACAAGTCCCATGAGGCATTGCAAAACTGACATTTACAAGCATGAGTCCTAAAGGCAGAGGCATGATGGGACTTGTAGTTCACCAAAAGCTGGAGGGCCACAGTTGCACACCCCCGATATAGACGAACGGCGCCCTCAGTATAGACGGACGGCACCCTCAGCACAGAGCCCTCAGTATAGACAGATGGCGCCCTCAGCACAGAGCCCTCAATATAGACGGACGGCGCCCTCAGCACAGAGCCCTCAGTATTGACAGACGGCGCCCTCAGTATAGATGGACGGATCCCTCACCACAGAGCCCTCAGTATAGACGGACGGAGCCCTCAGTATAGACGGACGGCGCCCTCAGCACAGAGCCCTCAGTATAGACGGACGGCGCCCTCAGTACGGAGCCCTCAGTATAGACGGACGGAGCCCTCAGCACAGAGCCCTCAGTATAGACGGACGGCGCCCTCAGCACGGAGCCCTCAGTATAGACGGACGGCGCCCTCAGCACAGAGCCCTCAGTATAGACGGACGGCGCCCTCAGTACGGAGCCCTCAGTATAGACGGACGGAGCCCTCAGCACAGAGCCCTCAGTATAGACGGACGGCGCCCTCAGCACGGAGCCCTCAGTATAGACGGACGGCGCCCTCAGCACAGAGCCCTCAGTATAGACGGACGGCGCCCTCAGCACGGAGCCCTCAGTATAGACGGACGGCGCCCTCAATACAGAGCCCTCAGTATAGACGGACGGCGCCCTCAGCCCAGATCCCTCAGTATAGACGGACGGCGCCCTCAGCACAGACGGACGGCGCCCTCAGTATAGACGGACGGCGCCCTCAGCACGGAGCCCTCAGTATAGACGGACGGTCCCCTCAGCACAGAGCCCTCAGTATAGACGGACGGCACCCTCAGCAGAGCCCTCAGTATAGATGGACGGCGCCCTCAGTATAGACGGACGGCGCCCTCAGCACAGAGCCCTCAGTATAGACGGACGGCGCCCTCAGCACAGAGCCCTCAGTATAGACGGACGGCGCCCTCAGCACAGAGCCCTCAGTATAGACGGACGGCGCCCTCAGCAGAGCCCTCAGTATAGACGGACGGCGCCCTCAGTATAGACGGATGGCGCCCTCAGCACAGAGCCCTCGGCACAGACGGACGGCGCCCTCAGCACGGAGCCCTCGGCACAGACGGACGGCGCCCTCAGCACAGAGCCCTCCGTATAGACGGACGGCACCCTCAGCACAGAGCCCTCAGTATAGACGGACGGCACCCTCAGCACAGAGCCCTCGGTATAGACAGACGGCACCCTCAGCACAGAGCCCTCAGTATAGACGCACAGTCCCCGCCCAGCACAAACCCCCAGTCAGTATAGACGCACAGTCCCCGCCCAGCACAAACCCCCAGTCAGTATAGACGTACAGTCCACGGTACCACTTGAAGCTGCCGCAGTAAACGTACGTAAGGAAGTCTTCCAGCGGTCAGTAACACTTTAACCTCCCAAACTAAAACAACGTTGGGATGGAATAACCTTCAGGATGAAAGTCACAACTACAGGAAATGCTTTACATTATAAACGACCCACCATGTGCAGCTCCAGCAGGACACGTGTCATAGATGTACTTTCAGCCGACGTCCCTCAATGTTTCAGCACCGATGGCCTGCCGAGAGAAAGAAAAACCTTCAGCATTTCACACGTTTGTGGTCATACATACACATTACACAACACGGCTATGTCTCCTCATTAGTACACGGGGGGGGGGGGGGGGGGGCGGCAGAGACATGAGTGACACCTTCATGCCTTTACATAAGACGCTCAGCCCAAGCAGGACGCCTTGCGATTATCTAGAGAGTTTATTTAACCCTTTCACTGCCAAAGTCGCTTGTGTTCCCGGCACAAATGCTGAAAATAAATAAATATCATTTTAGGCCTGAAGATTACATAAAATCCCTCAAAAAACTTTAAAAAAAAAAAAAAAAAAAAAAAGGGTAGGTTTGGAATATTTTATGCGTTTGGGTGCAAATATTTTTTTTTTACTATTAAAAACTTTTTTTTTTTACATCACATAGGGGACATAAAGTCTCCATGTGATGATTTTTTAGGAAACAGATGATGGTTAATGAGACACTCGGGGTGTAATAGACCGGCATGAATACCCTGAATGTAATGCAGTGCAGATCGCATTGCATTCCATTATTTCCTGGTCATGCTGGTTGGGGACACAGAGGCTGACCTGACAGTGACATCATACACATGGCTTTCTGAGTGTGTCTGCTCTTGCTCTGCACTCCTGACATTCCTCCTCACATTGACTGTTTCTACCATCCCGGCTACCACCTTCCTACCCAGACAGATCCTCCCCTCACCCCGCACCCCGCCTGCAGTGACCAAACAGCAGACTTCTGTGGAATTCTAATTAAGAAGCCCCGGGAAGGAGGTCTGACAATCTTCCCTATAGGGGGTGCTGGACAATCGCCCTGTAGGTGTGCCGGACAAACGCCCTTTAGGGGGTGCCAGACAAAACACCTTGTAGCAGGTGCCGCACAAACGCCCTGTAGTGGGTGTCGGATCAATGCAATGTAGGGGGTGCCGGACAGCAACCTGTAGGGGGTACCAAACAAACGCCATGTGCTGGACAAACGCCCTGTAGGGGGTGCCGGACACACATCCTGTAGCGGGGACGGACAAACGCGCTGTAGGGGGTGCCCAACAAACGCAACGAAGGGGGTGCCAAACAACCGCCTTGAAAGGAGTGCCGGAGAAACACCCTGTAGGGGGTACCGAACAAACACCTTCTCGGTGGTGCCGGAGAAAGCCCTGTAGGGGGTGCCGGAACACGTCCTTTAGGCAGATGCCGGCTAAGGTCCTGTAGGGGGTGCCGGACAGACATCCTGTAGGGGGTGCCGGACATACACCCTGTAGGGAAGTTTGTCAACCTTTTTACCATCAAGTCAATTTTATCTTCTAAATTTCAGGGAACCCCTTAAATAATTTCCAGTCTGCAGCTCCCAGTAGATCAGCACAAATCAGTGAATGTTCTCTATTATAATAAACATTCACATTTGTAACCAGAAGCTTTGTTCTGTAGAAGAAACATTTCATTTGGTGGCAAAACATCTGCATTGGGGTTTAGAGGCAAAAACGACCAATTAGATTTCAGTAGCTAAGAATCCTTTTCTGTGCCCCGCCCTTCTCTGCGTCTTGTCGGCACCATCAGTGAATGAAGGGAATGTCCTCTCTGGGGCCACAGATTCTACTTGTGATAAATAACAATATTTAAAGTTGTAACAAATAATAAATGGATTTCTTTTCACTTCCTGTCCTGCAAACCCCCCCATAGAGAAATCCTATTCCCATTATTATGGACCATTCAGAGTGGAATCATTAACCAATAATCTCCGAATTTGGGCTTTTAGTAAGTTTTCTATCCATTTACAGCCTGTAGACTTCACCTTACAGCTGTGTGTGGGGAGCTGTGTCATCGCTTTTACAAAATCCAAGTACGCCCCAGCCGGCCCCTCCGCCCAAGTACGCCCCAGCCGGCCCCTCCGCCCAAGTACGCCCCAGCCGGCCCCTCCGCCCAAGTACGCCCCAGCCGGCCCCTCCGCCCAAGTACGCCCCAGCCGGCCCCTCCGCCCAAGTACGCCCCAGCCGGCCCCTCTGCCCAAGTACGCCCCAGCCGGCCCCTCCGCCCAAGTACGCCCCAGCCGGCCCCTCCGCCCAAGTACGCCCCAGCCGGCCCCTCCGTCCAAGTACGCCCCAGCCGGCCCCTCCGCCCAAGTACGCCCCAGCCGGCCCCTCCGCCCAAGTACGCCCCAGCCGGCCCCTCCGCCCAAGTACGCCCCAGCCGGCCCCTCCGTCCAAGTACGCCCCAGCCGGCCCCTCCGCCCAAGTACGCCCCAGCCGGCCCCTCCGCCCAAGTACGCCCCAGCCGGCCCCTCCGCCCAAGTACGCCCCAGCCGGCCCCTCCGCCCAAGTACGCCCCAGCCGGCCCCTCCGCCCAAGTACGCCCCAGCCGGCCCCTCCGCCCAAGTACGCCCCAGCCGGCCCCTCCGCCCAAGTACGCCCCAGCCGGCCCCTCCGCCCAAGTACGCCCCAGCCGGCCCCTCCGACTTATGACTTCAAAGTTTGACCTTTTTGCTGCCAAAGCCATTTTTGTGTTTTCTTGCTGGCCGGGGACACTGAGGTTGACCTGGAAGTGATGTCACACATTTCCGGGTCAGAAACAAGGAAGGGAGAAGAGCGGACATGTGTCGGCTCTCCTCCCTCCCCTTTACCCAGTGGCACCTGCTATGTTGTGTGGAGGCAATCGGGCGCAGCCTCCCGAATGCTCCATCTGACAGAAAGGAGTCCACCTGTCAGATTTACACACAATCCCGGGGCGGGAAGCCGCCAGGAATGTATGTAACAGGTTGGTTCATTAACCTCTGCAGGAAAACAGAACTGCCAATCAGTGAGGCCACTTACCTTTATGTTGGCGGTCCGTTCCTCCAGAGAAACACGCCGACCACAAGCCAGGACTTGGCCCCCGATGTCCTCACACACACGGGTTGTGCCTAAGAGAGAAAATCACAACACTTAGAATCGGTTCTTTTGATGCACAGATTTCTCTCTGACCAATCACATGTAGGTGAGCCACTACAACACGTTTCTCTGCCGTCTGTGCCGGGACCAGCCTGCACATGTAACCACTTGTGTCCCGCCAGCCATGTACTGGGGGGGGGGCGCTCAGGCAAAGCAACGTACTGCACACCGCTGCCTGCTTCTGGGCTTGGGGGGGCACATGCATGCCAACCTACTAGTCCGGGGGCTAAACCGGGGGTTGCAACCTTCTAGTCAGGGGGCTAAACCGGGGGTTGCAACCTTCTAGTCAGGGGGCTAAACCGGGGGTTGCAACCTTCTAGTCAGGGGGCTAAACCGGGGGTTGCAACCTTCTAGTCAGGGGGCTAAACCGGGGGTTGCAACCTTCTAGTCCGGGGGCTAAACCGGGGGTTGCAACCTTCTAGTCCGGGGGCTAAACCGGGGGTTGCAACCTTCTAGTCCGGGGGCTAAACCGGGGGTTGCAACCTTCTAGTCCGGGGGCTAAACCGGGGGTTGCAACCTTCTAGTCCGGGGGCTAAACCGGGGGTTGCAACCTTCTAGTCCGGGGGCTAAACCGGGGGTTGCAACCTTCTAGTCCGGGGGCTAAACCGGGGGTTGCAACCTTCTAGTCCGGGGGCTAAACCGGGGCTCCAACCTACTAGTCCGGGGGCTAAACCGGGGCTCCAACCTACTAGTCCGGGGGCTAAACCGGGGCTCCAACCTACTAGTCCGGGGGCTAAACCGGGGTTGCAACCTACTAGTCCGGGTGCCCGCTCAGGCAAAGCAACGTACTGTACACCACTGCCTGCTTCTGGGCTTGGGGGGGCACATGCATGCCAACCTACTAGTCCAGAGGCTAAACCGGGGTTGCAACCTACTAGTCCGGGGGCTCAACCGGGGTTGCAACCTACTAGTCCGGGGGCTCAACCGGGGTTGCAACCTACTAGTCCGGGGGCTCAACCGGGGTTGCAACCTACTAGTCCGGGGGCTCAACCGGGGTTGCAACCTACTAGTCCGGGGGCTCAACCGGGGTTGCAACCTTCTAGTCCGGGGGCTAAACCGGGGGTTGCAACCTTCTAGTCCGGGGGCTAAACCGGGGGTTGCAACCTTCTAGTCCGGGGGCTAAACCGGGGGTTGCAACCTTCTAGTCC
The DNA here is from genome assembly GCF_062004578.1 of Staurois parvus. NCBI lineage: Eukaryota > Metazoa > Chordata > Amphibia > Anura > Ranidae > Staurois > Staurois parvus. The sequence goes on along the minus strand of NW_028321591.1, from coordinate 3,246 downwards.
GGGGGCTAAACCGGGGGTTGCAACCTTCTAGTCCGGGGGCTAAACCGGGGGTTGCAACCTTCTAGTCCGGGGGCTAAACCGGGGGTTGCAACCTTCTAGTCCGGGGGCTAAACCGGGGGTTGCAACCTTCTAGTCCGGGGGCTAAACCGGGGGTTGCAACCTTCTAGTCCGGGGGCTAAACCGGGGGTTGCAACCTTCTAGTCCGGGGGCTAAACCGGGGCTCCAACCTACTAGTCCGGGGGCTAAACCGGGGCTCCAACCTACTAGTCCGGGGGCTAAACCGGGGCTCCAACCTACTAGTCCGGGGGCTAAACCGGGGTTGCAACCTACTAGTCCGGGTGCCCGCTCAGGCAAAGCAACGTACTGTACACCACTGCCTGCTTCTGGGCTTGGGGGGGCACATGCATGCCAACCTACTAGTCCAGAGGCTAAACCGGGGTTGCAACCTACTAGTCCGGGGGCTCAACCGGGGTTGCAACCTACTAGTCCGGGGGCTCAACCGGGGTTGCAACCTACTAGTCCGGGGGCTCAACCGGGGTTGCAACCTACTAGTCCGGGGGCTCAACCGGGGTTGCAACCTACTAGTCCGGGGGCTCAACCGGGGTTGCAACCTTCTAGTCCGGGGGCTAAACCGGGGGTTGCAACCTTCTAGTCCGGGGGCTAAACCGGGGGTTGCAACCTTCTAGTCCGGGGGCTAAACCGGGGGTTGCAACCTTCTAGTCCGGGGGCTAAACCGGGGGTTGCAACCTTCTAGTCCGGGGGCTAAACCGGGGGTTGCAACCTTCTAGTCCGGGGGCTAAACCGGGGGTTGCAACCTTCTAGTCCGGGGGCTAAACCGGGGGTTGCAACCTTCTAGTCCGGGGGCTAAACCGGGGGTTGCAACCTTCTAGTCCGGGGGCTAAACCGGGGGTTGCAACCTTCTAGTCCGGGGGCTAAACCGGGGGTTGCAACCTTCTAGTCCGGGGGCTAAACCGGGGGTTGCAACCTTCTAGTCCGGGGGCTAAACCGGGGGTTGCAACCTTCTAGTCCGGGGGCTAAACCGGGGGTTGCAACCTTCTAGTCCGGGGGCTAAACCGGGGGTTGCAACCTTCTAGTCCGGGGGCTAAACCGGGGGTTGCAACCTACTGGTCCGGGGGCTAAACCGGGGCTGCAACCTACTAGTCCGGGGGCTAAACCGGGGCTCCAACCTACTAGTCCGGGGGCTAAACCGGGGCTCCAACCTACTAGTCCGGGGGCTAAACCGGGGCTCCAACCTACTAGTCCGGGGGCTAAACCGGGGCTCCAACCTACTAGTCCGGGGGCTAAACCGGGGCTGCAACCTACTAGTCCGGGGGCTAAACCGGGGCTGCAACCTACTAGTCCGGGGGCTAAACCGGGGCTGCAACCTACTAGTCCGGGGGCTAAACCGGGGCTGCAACCTACTAGTCCGGGGGCTAAACCGGGGCTGCAACCTACTAGTCCGGGGGCTAAACCGGGGCTGCAACCTACTAGTCCGGGGGCTAAACCGGGGCTGCAACCTACTAGTCCGGGGGCTAAACCGGGGCTCCAACCTACTAGTCCGGGGGCTAAACCGGGGCTCCAACCTACTAGTCCGGGGGCTAAACCGGGGCTGCAACCTTCTAGTCCGGGGGCTAAACCGGGGCTGCAACCTACTAGTCCGGGGCTAAACCGGGGCTGCAACCTACTAGTCCGGGGGCTAAACCGGGGCTGCAACCTACTAGTCCGGGGGCTAAACCGGGGCTCCAACCTTCTAGTCCGGGGGCTAAACCGGGGCTGCAACCTTCTAGTCCGGGGGCTAAACCGGGGCTCCAACTTACTAGTCCGGGGGCTAAACCGGGGCTGCAACCTACTAGTCCGGGGGCTAAACCGGGGCTGCAACCTACTAGTCCGGGGGCTAAACCGGGGTTGCAACCTACTAGTCCGGGTGCCCGCTCAGGCAAAGCGACGTACTGTACACCACTGCCTGCTTCTGGGCTTGGGGGGGGCACATGCATGCCAACCTACTAGTCCAGAGGCTAAACCGGGGTTGCAACCTACTAGTCCGGGGGCTCAACCGGGGTTGCAACCTACTAGTCCGGGCGCTCAACCGGGGTTGCAACCTACTAGTCCGGGGGCTCAACCGGGGTTGCAACCTACTAGTCCGGGGGCTCAACCGGGGTTGCAACCTACTAGTCCGGGGGCTCAACCGGGGTTGCAACCTACTAGTCCGGGGGCCCGCTCAGGCAAAGGGACGTACTGTACACCACTGCCTGCTTCTGGGCTTGGGGGGCACATGCATGCCAACCTACTAGTCCAGAGGCTAAACCGGGGTTGCAACCTACTAGTCCATATATATATAAAAAAATACATTTTTAACCGAATTTAAATCTGGAGCTTTTAGGAACATCCGCAGCTTTTAAAATCAAAAGGTGCTTTATGGTGACTTAGGCCGGCCATACACGGGTCAAAATTCGACCGATTTGTTGTCCTAAAATCGGACCTAAGAATAATCGGCTGATTTTCGCACCGTTAGCAGGTCAGTGACATCGGCCGATTTTCATGGCTCCTCCCCTTTTCGGTGATCGGGCATGTTGGAAAATTTGTGAAAAACGACCGATTTTCAATTCAATGGTCAAACCGTACGATCGTTTTTCTGAAAACAACCACCACCTGAGCCGTGACCTGGAAGGAACAGAAGATTCGCCTGTTCTATGGGGGGAACTTTATGATTAGGTCGGCCGATTTTTTGAAATCATTGATGGCGCCATCGGATTACCGAGCGAACGACGTTTCCGATTTTTGGGCGGAAAATCGTTGGGAATTCGACCCGTGTGTGGCCGGCATTAAACATTTTATATTTTTAACATTGCGATGTTTATCTCCTCCTCCCCACCCTGCCAGTCTCCGCCCCTGGGATCAGCCGGGAGGGGAGAGACCTTGCAGTGCAATGAGCACCGATTGGCTGCTCCTCAGAAAAAGGGGCGTGTCCAGCGGATCCTTTATCCCTTTCGCTGTCGGAGACGTTTTTTGCAAAAGTTTAAAAAAATCATTTTAGGCTTAAAAATGACAAAACCCCCAAATATGAGAGATTTCCTGAAAGCCGAAACCCCGGAGAGCACAGTGGGGGGGGGGGGGGGGGGGTGATGTTTATGTCACATGATATGACCGCAAATGGCACAAAATACCGAACTTGTTATTTTAGGGCACAAAAAATAGCAATAAATGAGCCGATTTTGTGGTAAAATATAAATGCCGAGATTGCAGCGA
>NW_028321590.1:35000-43300 GCF_062004578.1 Staurois parvus | reverse complement strand
AGCTGGAGGGAGAGAGAAGACACAAAACTGAGGTCGCTCGGGAGGAAACAAAGTGTTGATGAGGACCTCCACCCAGACACCCGTGGAGCACAGTGCCAACCGATTAGTGGGTTAGTGAGGAGCCCCCCCCCCCCCCCCCAGGTTACAGTCCATGTGTTGGGGTCTCCCCATCTGGGTCCCAGAGGGAATGCCTTTTAAAACACAACAGGAAGTGAGAAGCAAATTTCTCCAAAGATAAATTCTCACTTCGTTGTCCCCAGGACAGGCGTCTCCACCGGAAGATTTCCCCTAACCTCCCCTTGTGGTGACAACTCAATGTTCTTGATGACCCCTCTCTTTCTGTGCGCCAGGACAAATAGAGACGGTGACCCCCCCTCCCAGCGGCAACACAGACAGCAATAAAACCTGATCGGGGGGGGGGGTCTAACCCTTTAAGATAAAAAAAAATGTTTTGGACTTTTGATACATTTTAATGGCTGTTTAGGGTATATTGTATAGTTGTCCCCCCCAATCATGTCCATACCTCTTCTATGAGATTCTGCTTCACCTCCAAACCCTTCTTGGTTGTCTTGGTTAATGAAACTGAAAGAAAAAAAAAAAAAAACACACACCCATTAGTCTGAGCTCACACCAAAGAGGTTCCAACGAGTTCTGTGGGCTGAACATCAGAAAGTCCTATATGGTATTAAAGTGTATGTACACCCCAAGGGCTTGTTTATACATTTGCCCCTCTGAAAAGTAATCTGTGGTGGATTGTTTATCAGAGGGTGCTTGACTGGCATCTGGAAGGTGATATGTCATCTCCTCACCACCAGTTTGAGCTCTGAAAATCCCACGCCACAACAGGTACGTGACACGATTCAGTCGTAACATTGGGACCGTGACAGTTAATGGCACCGCAAGTATGACGCAAGCTTTTTCCAGGGAACACATGCTTCTGTGAGAAGCCACCTGTACCCCTCTCCTCCCCTCCATGAGCCCCCTGTACCCCTCTCCTCTCCCCATGAGCCCCAGTACCCCTCTCCTCACCTCTCACCATGAGCCCCCGTACCCCTCCTCACCTCCATGAGCCCCCGTGTACCCCTCTCCTCACCTCCATGAGCCCCCCTGTACCCCTCTCCTCCCCTCCATGAGCCCCCTGTACCCCTCTCCTCTCCTCATGAGCCCCAGTACCCCTCTCCTCACCTCTCACCATGAGCCCCCGTACCCCTCCTCACCTCCATGAGCCCCCCTGCACCCCTCACCTCCCTAAGCCCCGTGTACCCCTCTCCTCACCTCCCTAAGCCCCCCTGTACCCCTCACCTCCCTAAGCCCCCCTGTACCCCTCACCTCCATGAGCCCCCCTGTACCCCTCACCTCCATGAGCCCCCTGTAACCCTCACCTCCATGAGTCCCTCTGTACCCCTCACCTCCATGAGTCCCTCTGTACCCCTCACCTCCATGAGCCCCCTTGTACCGCTCCCCTCCCCTCCATGAGCCCCCTGTACTCCTTACACCCTTCTCCTCCCCTCACCCCATGAGCCCTCTGTGTATCCTTCTCCTCACCCCATGAGCCCCTGTACCCCTCTCGAGCCCCCTGTATCCCTCCCCTCCCCCATGAGCACCCTGTACCACTCTCCTCCCATCATGAGTCCCCCTGTACCCCTCACCTCCATGAGTCCCCCTGTACCCCTCACCTCCATGAGTCCCCCTGTACCCCTCACCTCCATGAGTCCCCCTGTACCCCTCACCTCCATGAGTCCCCCTGTACTCCTTACACCCTTCTCCTCCCCTCACCCCATGAGCCCTCTGTGTATCCTTCTCCTCACCCCATGAGCCCCTGTACCCCTCTCGAGCCCCCTGTATCCCTCCCCTCCCCCATGAGCACCCTGTACCACTCTCCTCCCATCATGAGCCCCCATACCCCTCACCTCCATGAGCCCCCCTGTACCCCTCTCCCCCCCATGATCCCCTCTCCTTCTCTCACCCTTCTTGTCCCTCTTAGATTTGGGCATGTTGGCTTTCCTCTATCACGTGTTCCTCCAGCAGTTGCATGTGGGGGATGAGAGGACCCCGCGCGCTGCATCATGGGACATCTCACGAGGCTGCCCCTCCCACTGCCTGACTAAAAATATCGAAACTCGGAGTGCCGGGAGACCCTCCTGACCTTTCCGGGCGGTCTGTGGTGAACACAGGCGGGCTTTATATTATCGGTCCGGGTGTGGCACAGAAAGAACACCCCGACCTTCTTCCTAGGTCTCCGCCAAGTATAGAGGGCGCTCTACTAGCTTTACTCTATGGTAGGTCGGGACGCTCTATCCTCCCCTGTGAACACTCTATAGTACATTGGAGCCGCTCTGCCCTTCTCCTCCTTCTGTTTTGTATACGCTCTATGGTAGGCCGCGCCGCTCTATCCCCTATCTCTATGGTTCACGAGAGGCCGCTCTGTTCTCCTCCTATGTACGCACTCTATGGTAGGCGGGGCCACTCTGTCCTCCTCCCCGGTACTCGGTGGTGCAGTGGAGGAGTGGCCGGTCTCTGGGTGTCATGGCGGCGATGTACCGGCTGGCGGTGATTCTGGAGGTGCTGGCTTTGTGCTGGGCGGTGTATGAGGATCAGGTCGGCAAGTTTGACTGGTGAGTGTCCGAGAGAGAGGAGGGGACCCCAATATATCGTTTCCTTCCTCTTCCTTCACCCTGTGACCCCCCCGTCATCATTTTGACCCCCCCCCCGTCATCATTACTCTCCTCCCACTTATTGTGATCTCCCTGTCATCGTTATTCCCCCTCCCCTCCCACAGTGTGACCCCCCCATCATCATTACTCCTCCTCCCCCCCGTCATCATTATCCCCCCCCCCCCACAGTGTGAACCCCCCCTATCAACATTACCTGTTCTCCCCCAGTGTGACCTCCCTGTCATCATGACCCTCCCTCCCCCACAGTGTGACTCCCATCATCATTATCCCAATCCCCTACAGTGTGACCCCCCCCCCCGTCATCATTATCCAACTTCCCCCACAGTGTGACCCCACCCCGTCATCACTATCCTCTCCCCCCCCACAGTGTGACCCCCCCGTCATCACTATCCTCTCTCCCCCCACAGTGTGACCCCCCCCTCTCATCACTATCCTCCCTCCCCCCACAGTGTGACCCCCCTGTCATCACTATCCTCTCTCCCCCCACAGTGTGACCCCCCCTGTCATCACTATCCTCTCTCCCCCCACAGTGTGACCCCCCCCTGTCATCACTATCCTCCCCCCCCCCCCCCACAGTGTTACCCCCCTGTCATCACTATCCTCCCTCCCTATGAGGACCTATGAGTGACCGCCCCCCCATGTCCTGACTCTCCCCTCCGCAGGCGGCAGCAGTATGTGGGACGGCTCAGGTTCGCGGTGCTGGAGTCCGGACAGGGAGCCAAGAAACTCATCGCAGCCACAGAGAAGAATGTCATCGTCGCCCTGAACTCCAGGAACGGAGACATCCGTGAGTCCCCCAGTCCTCCACCCTCATTGGTTGGGTCTGTCTCCAGCCAAACCTTTTGTTTCAGTTTTGGGTGGAGTGGTGAAGTTTTGGGGCCCCGTCAGGTTGTTACTTCTGTCTGTGTTCCTGTAGGGAAGATTCATCCTGTCATTGTCTTGGTGTCACCGAAACAGAACGTGATGGGAAAAGACAACGTTTTGTGTTGTCATCAAACAGGAATAGAGGGGAAATCTTCCACTGGGGACACCACCTGTTCCATTGACAACTGGAATTCCTGAAAAGGGGAATTCCTCCCACCCTTCCCCCAATGGAACACAGACAGCAGGAAATACCTGGTGGGAGTTCTGAACACACACCCCCCCCCCCCCAACACACATACACACTCTCCCCCTTCCCCCTATTAAAGGTTTATAAACAATGTTACTTTGTATCCCTCTATCTCCCGTCTGATCGATGTTTATAAACAATGTTACTTTGTATCTCTCTATCTCCCGTCTGATCGATGTTTATAAACAATGTTACTTTGTATCTCTCCATCTCCCGTCTGATCGATGTTTATAAACAGTGTTACTTTGTATCTCTCCATCTCCCGTCTGATCGATGTTTATAAACACTGTTACTTTGTATCTCTCTATCTCCCGTCTGATCGATGTTTATAAACAATGTTACTTTGTATCTCTCTATCTCCTGTCTGATCGATGTTTATAAACAATGTTACTTTGTATCTCTATCTCCCGTCTGATCGATGTTTATAAACAATATTACTTTGTATCTCTCTATCTCCCGTCTGATCGATGTTTATAAACAATGTTACTTTGTGTCTCTCCGTCTCCCGTCTGATCGATGTTTATAAACAATGTTACTTTGTATCTCTCCATCTCCCGTCTGATCGATGTTTATAAACAATGTTACTTTGTATCTCTCTATCTCCCGTCTGATCGATGTTTATAAACAATGTTACTTTGTATCTCTCCATCTCCCGTCTGATCGATGTTTATAAACAATGTTACTTTGTATCTCTATCTCCCGTCTGATCGATGTTTATAAACAATGTTACTTTGTATCTCTCTATCTCCTGTCTGATCGATGTTTATAAACAATGTTACTTTGTATCTCTATCTCCCGTCTGATTGATGTTTATAAACAATATTACTTTGTATCTCTCTATCTCCCGTCTGATCGATGTTTATAAACAATGTTACTTTGTATCTCTCTATCTCCCGTCTGATCGATGTTTATAAACAATGTTACTTTGTATCTCTCCATCTCCCGTCTGATCGATGTTTATAAACAATGTTACTTTGTATCTCTCTATCTCCCGTCTGATCGATGTTTATAAACAATGTTACTTTGTATCTCTATCTCCCGTCTGATCGATGTTTATAAACAATGTTACTTTGTATCTCTATCTCCCGTCTGATCGATGTTTATAAACAATGTTACTTTGTATCTCTATCTCCCGTCTGATCGATGTTTATAAACAATGTTACTTTGTATCTCTCCTTCTCCCGTCTGATCGATGTTTATAAACACTGTGTGAAGCAGTCTCTTTTTTTACACCAGTAGCTTTTATCGCTCCTGTTTTCACACAGCAACTCTTGGCTGCCCTTTGGACAGCAGAGAATTGCCGAGAGGGGACAGGATGTACAATGCACGTTGTGTGTACTCCAGTGAAGTTTGTTGTTCTGTACATCCTGTGTCCACAGCTGGTTAACTGTCCTTTCCTGAACTGACAGTTCGCTCCGTCTGTTTCAGTGTGGCGTCACATCGATAAGGACACCGCTGAAGGCGCTGTTGATGCTCTGCTGATGTACGGTCAAGGTCAGTGCTGCTCGTCTGACAACATCGACTTTTCGGTCTAGACACACGATACCATTTGGAGGGGAAAGTTGTGTGTGTGCCATCTGGCCAATCGATGCTCTGTATTCATGAGCATAGATAGTACAAGGTTGTCATGGCTGAAATGCATTTAAACTTTGCATCGCTGACCCAGAACAAGCAAGCAGAGCTGACTGATTTTCTTCTGTCTTCACTAGCTGCATGCTTGTTCTGGGCTAGGGGATTAACATATTGAAGCCAGAGACAGCCAAGCAACTGGCATTTTGTAATGGAATAGCTGTGTTGTCACTGTTGTATGTTCTCCTGATTTGGACTAAAACTTACCCTCTCATTTCCATCACATAGGGGAGGTGTTTTGTAGTTCACAGAAGATAGTTGGAATAGGGAGAGCCATTGTTATCAGTAGGTTGTTTTATTGTCTTTTTCCTCAGATGCCATCACACTATCCGGTGGCCGGGTGCTCAGATCCTGGGAGACCAACATTGGCGGGCTGAACTGGGAATCTGTTCTAGAACCTGGCAGGTAAGGAGCCTTCTAAACTAAAAAAGTAGCCGCAGCCAGACCTTGGGCCATTGGAAGGGTCAGTCCTCCCAAAACGGAGTTTTTCACTGTAGGTGGAGCCTGGGGCTGTCCATCTCTAGCGTCCTGTATTTCTGTAATTCCTGTAGTTGCTGGGTTTGTTTCCCATTCCGGTTCAGTGGCCGGGTTGGGTTCCGGTTCAGTGGCCGGGTTGGGTTCCCGTTCAGTGGCCGGGTTGGGTTCCCATTCAGTGGCCGGGTTGGGTTCCCGTTCAGTGGCCGGGTTGGGTTCCCGTTCAGTGGCCGGGTTGGGTTCCGGTTCAGTGGCCGGGTTGGGTTCCGGTTCAGTGGCCGGGTTGGGTTCCCGTTCAGTGGCCGGGTTGGGTTCCGGTTCAGTGGCCGGGTTGGGATCCCGTTCAGTGGCCGGGTTGGGTTCCCGTTCAGTGGTCGGGTTGGGTTCCCGTTCAGTGGTCGGGTTGGGTTCCCGTTCAGTGGTCGGGTTGGGTTCCCGTTCAGTGGCCGGGTTGGGTTCCCGTTCAGTGGCCGGGTTGGGTTCCGTTCAGTGGCCGGGTTGGGTTCCCGTTTCAGTTAGGCTTAGAGGGGCGCGGCTGGAGCGTCGGGCTCGGAGGGGCGCGGCTGGAGCGTCGGGCTCGGAGGGGCGCGGCTGGAGCGTCGGGCTCGGAGGGGCGCGGCTGGAGCGTCGGGCTCGGAGGGGCGCGGTTGGAGCGTCGGGCTCGGAGGGGCGCGGTTGGAGCGTCGGGCGCGGTTGGAGCGTCGGGCTCGGAGGGGCGCGGTTGGAGCGTCGGGCTCGGAGGGGCGCGGTTGGAGCGTCGGGCTCGGAGGGGCGCGGTTGGAACGCCGGGCTCGGAGGGGCGCGGTTGGAGCGTCGGGCTCGGGGGGCGCGGTTGGAGCGTCGGGCTTGGAGGGGCGCGGTTGGAGCGTCGGGCGCGGTTGGAGCGTCGGGCTCGGAGGGGCGCGGTTGGAGCGTCGGGCTCGGAGGGGCGCGGTTGGAGCGTCGGGCTCGGGGGGGCGCGGTTGGAGCGTCGGGCTCGGGGGGGCGCGGTTGGAGCGTCGGGCTCGGGGGGGCGCGGTTGGAGCGTCGGGCTCGGGGGGGCGCGGTTGGAGCGTCGGGCTCGGGGGGGCGCGGTTGGAGCGTCGGGCTCGGGGGGGCGCGGTTGGAGCGTCGGGCTCGGGGGGGCGCGGTTGGAGCGTCGGGCTCGGGGGGGCGCGGTTGGAGCGTCGGGCTCGGGGGGGCGCGGTTGGAGCGTCGGGCTCGGGGGGGCGCGGTTGGAGCGTCGGGCTCGGGGGGGCGCGGTTGGAGCGTCGGGCTCGGAGGGGCGCGGTTGGAGCGTCGGGCTCGGAGGGGTGCGGTTGGAGTGTCGGGCTCGGAGGGGTGCGGTTGGAGCGTCGGGCTCGGGGGGGCGCGGTTGGAGCGTCGGGCTCGGGGGGGCGCGGTTGGAGCGTCGGGCTCGGGGGGGCGCGGTTGGAGCGTCGGGCTCGGGGGGGCGCGGTTGGAGCGTCGGGCTCGGGGGGGCGCGGTTGGAGCGTCGGGCTCGGGGGGGCGCGGTTGGAGCGTCGGGCTCGGAGGGGCGCGGTTGGAGCGTCGGGCTTGGGGGGGGTGCGGTTGGAGCGTCGGGCTCGGAGGGGTGCGGTTGGAGTGTGTAGATCAGTGTCATCCTTACAGGACTGGCACACAATATGGCTGCTTCCATCTCCATGTTTTGAATCATGATGAATGCCTTCCTTCAGTTTTCAGGCTGTGGGGTTCGCCGGCACCCAGGAAGTGGCGCGTTATGTGGCGGTACTGAAGAATTCTGTCGTGTCCCTCCATTACCTGTCCAATGGGCACCAAAAATGGTCTGAAGTTCTCCCGGACAGGTAGGAATTTGGCGATGGGCCTCTGACTATGAAGGATCAGCTGACTCATTGAAGAGTTCTGTAACTAAGTATCACAGAAACGTTTCCCTTAGAATACAGCTGCTTCTATAAAGAGGGAGCGATCGCTTGGATCTCCCGCTACCTGCACCGCCAGGCACTGCTCCCGTGACGTGGAGTCACTGCCTGAAGTTTCTTCTGAAATCGATATTTCGGGAGTGTCGATCTCTTGTCTACCTCGATGAGCTTGGTGGTTTCTCCTGCCATCTTCATGCCACTCCTGTCCTGTGGTCATAAGGGGGTCAGTGTGAGCGGGCTGGAAGGTTCCAGGTATAGGGTAGCGTGTGATCCCCATCATGTGACCGGAGCTTACACGGTGCACTCCTGCAGTGGGATAGTAGACTTTCAGGACACAATTTCCCTTCACTCTCTATAGGCCGGTGGCATTGTCTCTTTAAAACATTTGTGTGTTTCTTCTACCAGTGGAACGGTCCAGTACCAGCTGCTTCACTCCTCCTACAAAGGTCTGCTCCATGTGGTGGGGATCGTCCCAGGTGATCACATCCGGATCCTGACCTTCAGTGTGGAGGACGGATCCCTCACAAAGCA